>NC_054574.1:2048704-2073704 GCF_017654505.1 Polyodon spathula | reverse complement strand
TGTCTAGCGAATCCAGTGGTAATAAAACTTGGTCCGTGCTTATATCATTTCTACAGTTAGCGTTTGGGTCATGGTGTTTTTTTTTTTAATGATACTGATGACTAGTTCCCTTCCAAATTCCCTTTAATTATTGTGTTTTACCTAATTTATTCAGTATTTTATTTACACTGTAGTAGTTTAAAATAATTAAAATTAATTAATTGTGTGTATATTGTGAACTGCAGGCTGTTACACGCCGCAGCGGCCTTGTGCTCCGCATGAAGCCAGCATCTTGAGTCGCTCCTTCCCAGGGATCAAGCAGCATGTCGTCTGACTCGTGCTCTCGTCACAGGCTGCTTAGCTCTGGCTGGAGTTAAATTAAAATTCTCGTTTTAAGTTACGAGACGTTTGTTTTCTAAAATGTAATTGTGTTATTACTGATTTCTGTGGAGAATATTTGGATAGAGCATCACCATTACGAAGGCTGTTAGTACCTCTAACAAGCAGGCTTCCCTCAGTCTTGTGTGGGTACTGAGTGTGTGGTTTTGCCAGTAGCTTGTACAGGTGGGTATCCAAGGTAACTACGAACTGGTGGACCCGTTCCATACCGGTACTGAGTTTCCCAACCTGATACTGTACCGAACCATATACGGTACCAACGCGGTGCTAAAGTCACCGAACTGGTATCACCCCGGTACTGTCCCAGTTCAGACCCAGTGCCATACCATAGCGACCCGGTGCTGCAGTCATTGAACAGGTACCGAATCAACCGCGTTCCGAACCGATGCTAAAGTCGCTGAACCAACCCGTTTTCGACCGGTGCTTACATCCCGGTCCGGTACCAAGCCGGTCTTGTTCGTGTCTTAACCCACCCCGTTGCTGTCTATAAGCAGACTGAGGCAGGACCTGTACATTGTTTGCTGTACACTGTATTGCTACTTGCATCATGCCTGGGTTTTATCCCTGATACACATGCAAGGACAAGCACGGCAGATGCTCTTCCTGACTGGGGCCATAGCATGCCAAGGATGCACTGACTAACCTCAGTTTCTGTGAGTTTTGTGCATCTTTCTCCAAGCACACGCTGCAGAAACGTCTGTCCCGCGGCTCTACAGAGCGCTCTGTGTTCCGTACACCTGCACAGCGCTCTTCGCCATCAAACTATGCTAGAGAGGTGGCTGCATCCTCACCCCACGGCTCTGTGCCAAGGGAGATTGGATGATGCACCGGGAAAAATATCCCACGCAGGAAGCCATCTTCACTGTCTTCCTCATCCTTCTCTGCCTCTCCTTGTCCTCCCCCAAGGAAGAAGAAGAGTCGCCTTTCCAAGCGATCGGCAGACAGAGCAGATGGAGAAACTCTGGGCAGCTGTTTCCCACCAAGGAACAGCGCTCCCAGAATCACTGCCCATTCAACTTCATGGGCTTTATTCTAGGGTGCATCTGTCAAAGACATATGCAGTGCAGCGGTGTGGGCTACTCCCCATACCTTCTTTAGGTTCTACAGACTAAATGTTGTGGATCCTCAAAATCCTGACTTTGGAACTAGAGTGTTAAGGTGGCTTCTGAGTCAACCCAGGCGTAGAGGTGAGTTTCGTCCTCAATTTTAGACCTGTCCTCTTGTTATTGGGGTGCCTAATAGTAACACACAAGGCAGCTTCTCGGCTTAGCCTTGTGGCATTCCGGTCGTTCTGCAACCTTGCCCTTGCGACGGGTTGGGTATACTCACCCATTAGGTTATGGTTACATTTTGTACTTGAAAGGGAACGTTAGGTTATTGCATAACCCTGGTGCCCTGTGTGTGCATTTTTTTTTTTTAACAGACAACCTGTTTGTCTCCAGACATGTCTGGATTAACGAAGGACTACTATACTGCATTCACACCTAAATACAATATTCTTTATCTTTTTACAGGCAGTCAACCTGGGGGAGACTCCAGTGAGGAAACTGAATTGGAGGGCCCTATAGATGGTAAGAATGCAGCATGAGTTCTGTGGAGTACAGCATGTTGTCACAGACGGTTCTGGCACATCCCTTTTGTGCTATAAGTCATTAGATGCTTTTGCATGGAAGGCCTTGGTTGCAAGGGTGTGTGGTTCTTTGATTCAGTTAAAATGTGTTTGCCCACTGACGATGGGAATGAGAATGCAGAGGTGGGAGCTCAGCTAACAAGGTTTAAGTTTTTGCAGGTATCGGGCTTTTAAACTCGCCCTCACCTGTGATCAGAAACTGATTCTCTGAGAGCAGAAACCGACCCAAGACTGTCACAGCTACTGGAAGCAGGCTGATCTTTGGGAAACAAATTGAACATTTGAGAAACTGCAAAAAAAAATTGTAATGACTGTAATGTTTTTTAAAGAATATAAAACCAGTAGAAATATTATTAGCAGATCTTTGTAAGACCTGTGGAAGGGGTACATTGCACTGAAGGTCAGGCTGGCCTGCTGAAAGATCCAAACATCCCTTATCAGGCAAAAGCATCTTTAATTAAACTCTGACTCAAAACATTCTGATCCAGTGAGAGCAGAATGGCAGAATCTATGGTGCACAGTTAATATGCTAGAAGCAATCGAACTAGGTTTGATTATAGTAAGAAAAAACAAAAGTATTTAAATAAGAAACCTAATATAATAACACTGAGTAAATGTACGAGCAGCCCTAAATTTAAATATTCAATTAATATGAATAATTAAAAATTAGCCTATTGCCTTCTGTGTATATCAATGAAGTAAAATAGAATTGCAGTTTATAAGAGATTGCTATATTGACATATCTGAATTAGAACTACGTGTTATAAAATCATTAAGTATAAACTGTAACTTTATACATACAGTGCACCAATTTGTAACCTCGTTCTCACCTGCTTGTAGTACAGGCAGTGTTGAAGATGACTCAGGCAGTGTTGAAGATGACTCATTGGTGTTGGCCGATGAAGCAGGGATTTTTTCTGATGGTCAGCGATTTAACAGCCAAGATCCTCTCTATAATGAGCGATCCCGTTAATATTAACAAACTAAATACCTTTCAGCTAACAGAAGATTACACTAATCATTTTCTTTATATAACAGGAATGAATTGGAACCTGGCAGGAAGAGAGGGGAATGGAAAGCGTGGGATGTGTTGATACGTTAGGTTAGATATTGGTTTGAAATAATGAGTATTGAAAAATGCTTACGATAGTGTTTCATATTAATCAACCCTAAAATTGGCAAAAAGCAAAGGTTGTCTTAAAACCTGCTTTGACTGGATTTTGTATGAACAGTGAAGAAGGTCAGACTTGGTTCAGTCACTAATAACACTATGGCATTCTAATATATTAATGATAGCCTGTATTTAGATATAAATAACTGGACCTTCAATTAACAACTTAAAAGATCAATGATGTAAAATAATATTACTATTTCTAGGGGTAACTGTTATACTGAATTAACTTAATTAGAAATACATCTTATAATTCCATCTAAAGTTAAACTGTGAAAGCACATAGTAAAAGTTTATTATAACAGAAGCATGTCACTGACAATATTGCAAACATATTAAGACATTTGCGATAATGTTCAGTTCAGTTTCTCCAACTAAACAAAATATTTTAGACATTACAATATCAAATAAACTAAAGAATATAAATGTTTAGTTTATATAAAGGTTTTACTGCAGTAATAAACAGAGGTATTTATTTAAAGGAAAACTGTAGCGTTTAAAAGTTAAATTATTAAATGTTTCTCTCAGACACATGGTATAATTCTGGAAGGGCATTATACCTTCAAAAGAGGTTTAGTCTTTGGCACCTCAAAGAAGGATTTGATGTTCGCTCTTAAAAGCGAGATTTGACAACCTTGAATGATAACCAACAGAAGATGCTTTAAAAAAGACAGGAGTTTGTTGACAGGTTGATGATCAGATTTAATTGGGACTCCTGATGTATTCAATGGAGCCCAGAGCAAGAGCCCATTCAGTATTGCTCAACTTACTAACTACAAGCTGATATGATCTATACTCTGAGGGGCTCTGAAAAACTGATTGCTGTTTGGTCGTATTCACAAGTCTTTTGAAGTCAGTTCTTATTTTTCAATATATACACTACACTTCCATATACTGGAAGGTAAGCATGTATTTGAATGTAATATCTTTTATATTGATGCATTGCTATAAGGTATAGGATTTATGTTTTAGCTGCACAGAGTGATATATTGAATGTTCCAGATCTTAGCGGCGTTCGCTTTAGCTTTTTGCTTTTTATATCCTGAAGGCTAAGCATATGATAACCATTTGTATTACTGTATTGAAGTACTAATGCTGTTAAACATGTACTGGGAACGCCCAGGCTGCCTATTAGCAGGGATCCAAAGTGGCTTGCAACCACTTGATCAATTTTTAAAACTTCAAATGAAATGAGTCTGTGTGATTTTCTTGATTATTAAAAAGTTGTCTGGACATATAGCAAGCCCAGTGCACGAACAAAACCACTTACAGGAGTTTAAAACATCTCACTCCTCCTTAAACATCTCCCCTGAGTTAAAGAGTGTGCTCAGAGCATATATATAAATAAAAAGACTATGTGTGATTTCTGACAATATGATCTGTGGAATACAGCATGTGTTATGTGGAATACAGCATGTCTTCTGGAATACAGCATGTGTTCTGGAATACAGCATGTGTTCTGTGGAATACACACATCAATTTAGGCTCCTGTTTCTGTGCAGGGATACAGTGCACAAGTTATCGCCATTTATTCAGGGGAGTCATGGCACACATGCATGTAAAGCTATGGCCAAAAGTTTAGATGGGGTGGTCTATAGCATTGCTCTCTTGTTAATTAGATGGGGTGGTCTGTGCATTAATGCTGGAGCTATAGCTTTGCTCTCTTGTTAACTAGTCTTGTTTTCCTTTCAGATTCAACCCAGCATTTCTCCTCTGAAACGAGTGAGGACCCAGAGGTAGAGGTGACCATAGAAGGTAAGAATATTGCTTATTTAAAAAAGAAACCATGCTTTAAAAATTGGCCTGTGTAAAAAAAATAAAGAAACTGTTTTATTTCCAATCAGAATCTTATATATATATATATACATACATACTTTTTTGATCTGTTGAAGGGTTTTCGTTTCCCTGCCTGACAGGTGGTTAGGTAATGGATCTGAGACTGTTTGTTTCTACTTGGGACTCCCTTTCTCAGTGACTTGGCAAACAATGCATTGCGAGAAATGATTGAAATTTACAATAGAAACAGAGGATAAAGGAATGATAAGGCAACAAATATCTAATAAAATGATTTTCACAGACTTTCATAATAAAGTGGAGTTTATATTAATGATCTAAATACTTCATCAATAGCCACCAGCAAGATGAATCTATGAATACAGAGGGTAGTGGTCTTTAGGTCTGCCGCTGTTAAGATTGTTAAAGTGAAGCTCAGTGTCACCTTTTACATTCATGATATAAAGATATGCTCTCTGTGAAATTCTGAGCAGAATTGCACAGGCACACTTATGTGTTTTGTGTTTTTATGTAGTAGCTTTACAACAGCCTTTCTGTAATCCCCAATTTGGGGAGCTCCGGCTCAGACTTTGCTTGTATGAGGTGGAGACAACACCGTTCAGAAGCATTAAAAGAGAACTTCTGTCCGAAAGGTTCTTGTACGGTAGTGTAGCTTTAGAGTTGACAGCTGCCTGTGCCTCTATGAGAGAGATAGATGAGAGAGATAGACTGCGAATAGATTGTCCTGCGGGGATTAGAAAGTGAGTGGTTTTGTGTTGAAGATGGGCAGCGTTTTCGTAAAGTCTTGCCACAGTCTAGTAGTAATATCCGAATATTGTAACTAATATAACTTACATGTATTTGGATGAAGAAAAATCTGATGTTTGTGTTCGTGAGAAACGACAATAATACCTTGCACTGATATGTGAGATTAAAATATATCCATATATAAAAAAAGCACAGGATCAACACAGCAGCTCTTGAGCCTCTATTTCAAAGTTTTAGACAGCAAAAAGGTTAGGATGTGGGGCCGATCCCAAAAGAATCGATTCACGAGTCTGTTTCTTGCAAGTGTGGGATTCGATTCTGTGGTTGGCATCATAGAGAGTCAACTCCAGCACCATGATCGATTCTAACAAACAGAATCGAATATTACACATAATATTAAACTGAAATGTAATATATTACACTGAGTTTTTATTTTATTGTTATTAATAATACATTATTATGAGGGACCCGTGAATTTGTGTGAAAATTGTAAAGTTCACATCTTTTGAATTGCTTTCAGTACAATCTTAAAGTGGTTGCAACCATCAAATAAAGGTGAATACACAGAACTATAAAAATACGGCGAAGTTAAGTTCTAAGCAACTAGCAGAGCAATATCCCAAACAATGTCATGAAAGCGGAGGGAGCAGCTTTAAAGAGAAACAAACTTCAAATTAACCAAAGACATTTGTGCAGAAAATGTACCTCTGCATACACTTGATAATACGAAACCTAAAGAGAGGCGGTTTACAGTTCTGCAGAAGCATGAACCCCGATTTGCAGCTCTTGCGGTCATTCCTCTGAGGTGCTTAACCTGTCAACAGTGTAAATACAGAACGATCCTTCTGATCTTTTAATGCACATCCTGTAATACCAACACCACAGCTGTGTTTAAAGAGACATTAACGAAAAGGGTCTTGTAAAATTCTCAATTTACAACCAGAACATTTATTTTAAAAAAAGAATTTAATGTTCAGATTATTTTTTTTTTTTTTTTTTTGCATCGGACAAGGCATACATGTTAAAATTAAAAGGTAAGCATATTCCTGTTACTGGTGTTTTTGAGAAAGTACTGTTAAAACAAAAAAATCTATCTACTTTTGATTAGGACTGTGTGTTAAAAGAGAACACATTAAACATGTTAAATATATTTTTACTTTGCACAAATACTAAATTATTACACTATATCAAATGAATAAATATATATTTTTAAGTTAAAATCTTTGTAGCCATTCAGTGACATTGACTGTTTAACAGTGACTGTCGGGATTTTTACATATTTATACTGTGACAAAATCACATAATTTATTATTATTAGTATTATTATTAGTAGTATTAGTATTATTAATCTGTAAGCACCAGTAACAGTTACATTGCTTTGCTGTAATTATTGGTTTCTCACCTCTGTCTTGTGATAGCGGCTCTTTGGCTATTGGCTTAACTGTGCAGTATTGGTCCAACAACAACCTCATTAGTTTGGTAAAAATTTCGACAGGGAGCAAAACAAAGGGAAAGTCAGCTGTTTGGAGTTACTTTTCATTCACTGAAATGCAAATACAATCAGATAACTTCTCCAATGTGGAACTCCTGCCGACTTTTCACCCCAAAGAGAAAAACACCCTGACTAAATCCAATCCCCAGGCCCTGTCTTTCTTTGAATCCTTCATAACACAATTTAAAATGTAAATCAAGAAAAAAAACAAGTGTATATGACAAGGAATGAAAAAAAAGTGAACAAATAAGTAAAATGCGGTGTCAACTTTATGTACAAACAAAACTACGTTTATCTTGAACTGCTATCTGGCTTCCTTTTGTTTTGTGGTTAATTCACTGGGGTAAAGTAAGCCCTACACAACGTATTCTTTACTCCTGGGATATTTTTTTATTTTAACCTGTTACATATTGTAACATCTTGCTGTAAAGTAAAGGCACACACAGGGGCCACGCCCGCTGCCCCTGCTGCTATGCTGTCTGTGTTCTGAGCAATATACTGGCTTTTATTACTTTTTGAAAATGAACGAATATCAGAACAAATGTTTAAATTTGAGCGAATATCCGAACATGAAAATCCCATGTTCGTCCCAGCACTAGTCAAAAGCTTTGACTTTTATTTTGTAACAATATACCTTCCCAATGAAAAAGAGGGGTAGGTAATAAAACTTTGGTCTCAAGATGATACACCAGTACTTCCTCCAGGACCGTGCCTTACTGTAACCCCAGCCTTTGAAGTCCAGCTTGTCCTTGATTAACAGTTATATTGCAGACTTCAATAAAACCTGTGCTTTTGTCTAAAATGTATTTTTAAAAAGATGATTCAATTATTCCTTAACTGGGGCACATTACTCCTGAACGAGAGCAGAGGTCACATTAGAGAAAGACTTCAGTAGATTTTCTTACTGTTCAGTTAATTTTTTTCTCATAGACAGGTTCATGTCGGGAACAGAATTAGTCATCTCCAACTGAGGGGATTTGAATTTATTTAAAAGGGCGGCAGATTTTCGCGACGTTTGATTCAGGATGATCAGCCATGTATGTAACACCCATCCCACGCTTCTGTCAGCATCCCTGAAAGGAATGAGGGTGGGGGGGTGAAGATCATAGAAACCTCGTCCCGCTTGTTTGATCAGACTCTCGTAACCCATAAGGACCCAAGTGCTTTTCGTTTCCACAGCCCCGGTGGACAGATGGACAAAAGCTGGGATCGATCTCTCCCTGTGTGCCGAACAGGCAGCCTTTGCGGTGGACTTTCAGCTCCCCTGCGCCCCCCAGCTCTTCAGCAGCAAAAACACCCAGTGCAGCACCAAGTGGGGCATTACTGTGCTGCACAAGTGGTACCAAAGCCACTTCAAGAGCTCAGCCAACGCCATTGACTTCATGTCCCCTCCAGAGCTGGATAGGGTCTTGCAGGAGTTCTACACTAACGCCAAAACCAGCAAGAAAGACCGCTACACCAAGAACTCTCTCAACGCCATCCGGAAGAGCATCAACCGCTATCTGCGGGGACCCCCGATCCACCGCAACATCAACATCCTGTGCGACTCGGAATTCCCCGATTCGAATCAAACCTACCGCGAGGTGTGCCGGAGCCTGAAAATCGAGGGCAAGGCTTCGACCAAGCACACCATCCCCATAGCCACGGAGGACCTCTTCAAGCTGTACCAAAGCAGCGTCCTGAACCCCTCGTCCCCCCAGACCCTGCTCAACAAGGTCTGGTTCTACATCATGTTTTTCTTCGGCCGCCACGGAGGCGGGCGGTACACTCAGCGGGAATTCACCAGAGAGTCCTTCCGTTTTGGCATAGATGAATACGGTACGTTGGCATTGATTTTTACTATTATTTCCCATTGATTTCTGCAACAAACAAAGACATAGATGCCTTTTCTAACCCCTTGTAAGAGACAGAAATTGAGCTCCCACAGAAGGCAGAATGGGGTGCAAATGCACCCCACAGGACGTCTATGATGAGGTCTTCACATTTCTTAGCTGTACAGGGAAGGATTGCTGTCCCACTCCGGTCACTCCGATTTCTTACTGCAGATCTTTTTAAGGGGTCTGTTTCTAAAAGTGTAAAGTGAAGCAAGTCCCTCCACCCTTTGAACTGTGTCATGGTTGTTGGTAGTGTGTGGTTTGCTCACCATTAACTTGGGTCCCATTATTTACTTTCTGACTTCCAACGCATATGATCCAGGGGCTGGGTGCATCAAACACCTTGAAGTGAATATTCAGAGGTTTGGAAGTTTGTTAATGTTTTGCATGCTTGTTTTCAACTTTTATTGGATGTATTGTTTATCTTATTGGATGTTTTGACTATAATTATATAACCCCTGAGCATTCAGACGTGTCAGTATTCTTACTGCAAGATTTATTTCACTTTTAAAAAACCTCTGACGTAATTTCCTGGTGTACCAAAAATTATCCCCTGAAGAAACTGTGCAGACTAGAATCACATGCTGAGCTCTGCAAGACAGCAACCAGTTTGATAAGAAATACAAGCACCGTTTCTTCAGGGGACAATTTTATGTCCGCCAGTGGTCTGTAAACCACAGTTTTTTAAAAAGATAAATGAAGCTTGCAGTAAGAATACTGGTGTGGTTGGATGCTCGGGAGTTATATAACTATTTGAATGTTCAAATACCCCCCAAAAAACTAAACAATTCATCCAAGAAAAGTTCAAACGAGCACAAAAGAAAGGAAAAGCTTACTAAACTTTCATACCTGTCAATATTTATTTTAAGTATAACACTTAAGGTTATATTATCCCTCAACTAGGGTGTTGACTTTAATGTGTTAAGCTGCTTTCTGAAACACCCTTAAACTCAAGCAACACTTGAAAGAAAGCTAAGGGTACATTTTAAGGTGTTTTATGCAACTGGCCACTGGCCTCTAACAAATCAGCGCTGCATTTTAAATAACCTAGCTAAAGAGAAGCATGCACTTAAAGATGTGTCAACCAGGGTTTTAATATCGATGGTCTTCCCTTTCATGAGCACTAGCTTCATTATCACTGCCTCCCTGTGGACATGGTTCTGTCCTCACTGTTTTATACTTGAAATACAGTCCCACAGCCCTCGCTGCTGCTCCGAGGTACAGAATCACTTTCTCTGTTGGAGTTCAACTCCAGTGGTCTGCCTCTAGACCATGCAAGTGAAGAATCAGCATTCATCACAGTAAACAGGTATCCAGTGATAATTCAAATAGAGGGAGAACGAGGTAAGAACATTGATTTTAAAGACTTGGTTACACATACAAAAGTCTGTTTGCATGGTCATTTTGCAGTTTTCCCATGCCTTACCCATGGTCACAATATGTGCTTATTGTGGTTAGCAAAGTTTGTTTTATTTGCTTTACTGTATCTCCCTATTCTTTACCATGCTTAAGTATGCTTTACCATCCCTTCATAATGCTCTATTACACTTTGCTATGCTTTTATTATGGGACGCTTTTATAAGGGTAGCACTCATTTTACCAGTTTTAAAACACAGCAAGCTGGTTGTACTGGGCTAGAGTGAGATATTTACCAGGATTGTTACAGGCATGTATACTTTGGGAAGAGCTTGTTTTTGCTAGTAAATTAAAGCACACAGCTTAGAACATAAGCAGTGATTGCACTGAGCAGTGTTGTACTCCCCAGTATTTGTGATCTTTCTGAATTGCTGCGAGGTGTCAGAGTGAGTGTCTCAGCTCTCGTTTGTTTGCAGGCAGGGAGTTTGTCTATGCAGTGAAGGATGAACAGGCAGTCTCGGAGCAGCAGGGCTGTCACAGGGTCAGGATGTATTCCATCCCGGGAGATCCCAGGTGTCCCGTGGCTGCCTTCCAGCTCTACCTGTCCAAACTGAACCCATTCAGCAATGCCTTGTTCCAGCACCCCATCCTGCACCCCTCCACGGAGATCTGGTACAACACCAAACCTGTCGGAGTCAACGTCTTAGGTGAGGAATAGAAAGCAACCCAATTCATATTCCAAAACTCTTCTCATTGTTCTAGCATTCCTTCCCACCCGTGATTTCAGTAAAAGTTTGCCTGATAAGTCCTAAGAGACTAGTTGTGGAGCTGATTATATCTTATTAGACAAGTGGTACCTCACCATGCTGGATGCAATTCATGGTGTGTATAAAGCCCAGATTTATACTAGAGTTCATACTGCAGACCATGACTGCTGTAAGTAATTAAGAACTCAGATCATTGCAGTGGCACAATGCTTGGTAATTCAATGACGGTAGAGTCCATTGTAGGAGTGTATTAGAGTTTTACAGAGATCCTGAGAACCTCTTCTCCAATTGGGATAGAACCTGAACATTGTTTCACACAAGTAATTGACTATTGTCAAAAGTTTAAGGAGTTGTATGTTAGTACATCACACTTGCATTGTAACACAGATCCACTGCAGTCCTGTTTGTGCCCTGTAGTGGCTGTGTGGCAGTATATGATCGCACAGTTCATTCAACGCAACCCCAGTTTATCATTGCCCAGAGGCCTTCTCACATACTAGGCTGTTGAAATAGTCATATTTTACCATACATTGGTTGATCAGTACATTGATAGCATTGATAGGCACTACCATGGAATAATGATGTAGAATTGGTCTTGTGGTCTTCAGTCGCTGAGTCCAGATAACAGCATGGTGGCCAGGCTCTTGAACCTATTTCTTGTGCTTATAGGCTAGAAAAGCACATGGGCTCATACGAAGGACCATCTCAGAAAAGAGTAGAAAAGCAAGAAAGACCTCTATCAAACACCCATGCTTTGATGTGTTGTTTATACAATCACAGTTTACCATGTGGTGTGCAGTAAACTATGCAGAGATTTCTGAACATCCAAACCGCCACGTTTTGTATTTTAACTTCTCTCAGCTTTGGGGGTATAGGCAGGCAAAGAAGCAACTACATCTCTGCATCTGCCCTGTGTCTGTGCGGTTATACACTGTTTGGTGTGAGTGTCTATATTAAGGCATACCTGACTGGATGCAATGCTTGTAGGCAGCATGATGCCCAGGCTGTCGAAGGAAGCCCAGCTGTCCACAATCTACTCCAACCACAGCATCCGAATGACCCCTATTGTCCTGCTGACGGGATTCATGCAGGTGCGCGGCTCCTCGAACGCAGGTATCACTCGGTGCAAGCTGATAACCGGACCGAACAGGGACTAATGCATGAGGTGCGTAATACTTTACCAGCAGAGCGAAACAACACAAATACATTATTAGCTTAAGGAAAAAGAAAGCCCATTGTCCTTCAAATGTCATCCTTATTGCTTGTTTACATTTCACTCGCTGTTTTATGGAGTTTCCAGTCATTCTGATTAGTTATGGGTTATGATGCTCCAATACTCCAATATAAAATTATCATTTTTCAGTAAGTGTCATGTTTATTATAGAACATCCACACTGGTCTGTAACGCTATAATACATAAATGAACACTTTAATACATCATCCATGGCTTACTACACTGAAATGTATGTTTTAGTGGAGTCACCAGTGCGTACAGTCTCATGCCTCTTTTCCACTGGCACATTCTTTCAGGGAATCCAAAAATGCAGTAATCTTTACCCCCTTTTTGTATGGAAACATTCAATCAAACTGTTAAATTAAGGATTTATAATATTTCAATGAAGCACCATAAAACAGGGAAAAACTGGGGTTGGAAAGCAGTGAATATTGTTTGATTGATTGAATCCATTGTATTCACTCACTGTGATTCATATTAATACCATATTTGTGTTTCCTTGATACAGGTAGTTCCTCTGAAATCATAGACACAGTGGTTAGAAGACACTGCGTCCAGCATCACTTGCATAGTATTGACTATGCCAAGCCAGCAACTGTGTGATAAGGTTACAAAAATACACATTTAAACACCAGCAAGTGGTGCACACTGGTGCAAGTACTAAATTTATAGTGTTGTGTGTCAACCTTCATGCACAATTCCACATGACTTAATGTACGGCTTCACAAAGAATTATGGTGACTTTTTTGTTGTACATACATGTATACAATTACATCAGCATGGTGTAGTTATGTGTAATGTTACTTCTATGAATGTAATCTTTATCAAGTTCTTATTGTGTTTGTAGATTATCTACAATTATTACAGTAGATGCTGCTGTAATGCTGTGTATCTCATATCTAGGGAAAGGTTAGCTGTTTATTACCCGAAGCTAATAGAATACATGGATAGTATCTATAATTTGCAGTGTGGCCCGTGTTTTGTTGTTCTTAGATCGTAAAGTCATAATTCAGTGAATTATCACTTCCCTTGTCTATCACCTATTGTCTTACAGTATCGTAAGTTGCTATAAAAAGTTATTTTCTTTCCAAGTCGTTGCTGGTCATCTGTTTTTTCTCTGCACAGGTGTCCAACAGAGACCTCTTGAGCCATACTGTACACGGGTCACTGCTCTCCTCAGTGTGCCTCTTTCCCTGTAGAAGTGAACTATCCCATTCAAAGCTCTTAATGTGTTTTAAAAGAGGGCTGGTCTTTAATAGGACTGAGTCCTGTCACAATGCAAACAAACTGATGTGCTTAAACATGGCCCATGTGTAATGAGCACAAGCATGCTGAAGCTGTGTCTAATGAACACAAGCATACTGAAGCTGTGTCTAATGAGCACAAGCATACTGAAGCTGTGTCTAATGAGCACAAGCATGCTGAAGCCGTGTCTAATGAGCACAAGCATACTGAAGCTGTGTCTAATGAGCACAGGAATACTGAAGCTGTGTCTAATGAACACAAGCATACTGAAGCTGTGTCTAATGAGCACAGGAATACTGAAGTTGTGTCTAATGAGCACAGGAATACTGAAGCTGTGTCTAATGAGCACAAGCATACTGAAGCTGTGTCTAATGAGCACAGGAATACTGAAGCTGTGTCTAATGAGCACAGGAATACTGAAGCTGTGTCTAATGAACACAAGCATGCTGAAGCTGTGTCTAATGAGCACAGGAATACTGAAGCTGTGTCTAATGAGCACAAGCATGCTGAAGCCGTGTCTAATGAGCACAAGCATGCTGAAGCCGTGTCGTTAGCAGGCTGGGAAAAGCTTTAGTAAACTTTATTTCATGTTTCAGAATTTTTTTTTTTTGTTCATAATGTATGTTTAGTAATATTTAATCATGGCTCTTAACAAATAGAAGTTGGACAGCTATGTTCTACATTATATGTATTTTCTTAATCTCAACATTACTTGCTTGTTTCTCACAAATCAGTTTTTAAATGTCTCTATTGTTTCCAGCTGCCTTTGTATTTGTATGATGGAGTTCTGTGTGTATAACCCAGCGATTGTGTTACCATTCTCATGTGTTACTGTGTACTGTGTTTATGTCAAGTATATTTAATAAAGACAATGCCATTGTGATAACATTGTTTGTGGGTCGATTCTTGTTCTTATTCTTGATACATGGATGTAGATTAGTTTTAGTATAGCAATGTTAAAAAAAATAAAAAATTAAAAGTTAACTACATTTTAAACAGTTCACTTAGGTCTGTTTCTGTTTGCCAGTAAGGAATTAATTATATGTCTTATATTTTAATGACATTGACCTGAATTAAATCAAACTTTATGGCAGCTCCATAGCTATGCTTTATTCATAAATATAAATCATTAGTGCTAAGAAATACTAAACAAAACTTCAACGAAGTCACTGAAAAAGACTGTCGAAACGTTTGCCATTGAATTTTAGTATTTCTTAGTATAGCTAAGCTTATTGCTGCAGTGCCGCCCTCTCTATAGGAGGCTGTGTGGTCCAGTGGTTAAAGAAACAGCGTTTGTAACGAGGAGGTTCCTGGTTCAAATCCCAGCTCAGCCTCTGGCTCACTGGGTCACCCTGAGCAAGTCACTTGTGGTCCGTTTTGGGTCTTGTATCTTGTAAAGTGCTTTGTGATGGTGGTCCACTATGAAAGGCGCTATATAAAAAAATATTATTATCATTTAATCTAGGCCAGTTTTAGCACAGAATCTATTACTGGTGTACTATCTTGCATTTTTTCTGTGGTGCGTTTTTCATTGGGTAGTAGTTTTGCTTTCTGAAACAAAGCTATTGGCAGTGAAATATGTTGTAAAGCAACGTAAAGATGCACATTTATAAGAAGGGTCAAGTTATACAAGTACCTAGAAGAGAAAATATGTATATAAAAAATAAGTAAGGTCCTTGGGTAGAGGCATTTAGGAATATTACCAATATTTTATTTTACACAATAAAATGTGTTTATAATCTGGGCTGTACTTTTTTCATCACAAAAAAATGCTTATTTCACAGTCTAAAAATAGGTATTTCATGATTAAACATAATATTTATTAGCATGAAAAAATGGTGTTGTCAAGCAATAATTGTCTTTACAGTTATTATACTACTGGCCTGAACAACAGTAAATGCTAAATTGCTGAATATTTCATTTATCATGTCCGCCTTTTAAACACATTCTGTTTACACCATCAGTGAATTATCAAACAGAATAGTAATAAAAAAAAAAACATAAATAAAATAAGATGCATTAAACGCTAAAAAATATGAATGCGCTAAATATGTACACTATTCTTTCAGAAATGGGAATTTTCACATGGGAGTCTTCATATGAAATCCATCATAACCATAAAAAAAATACAGCCTTAATTTTAATGAGGTATTTGTAAATTAACAATTTTGCACTTTGACCAGTAAATAAAAAGCTTTGTAACATCCTTCAAGTTCACTCTTGTTGCTGAGAAATCCGTACACTCGGTGCGAAGGTTTTAAAATGCCTTCTTTTTCCCCTCATGTATTTAGAAGATGAGTATATGCCACGAAACAAAAGACCAAAGATTATAGCCAAGGACGTACCCAGCGAGCCGGCCACCACCAGCAAAAGGAAAGTGAGGGAGTTTAATTTCGGTAAGTGGGAGTTTTATTACTTTTTATAAAGTTTAACACATCATTGTCATATATACATACAACCTGGCTGCCTCTCACCTAAGAACCAGAGGCTTTTCTCATTGGTAGTGTTTGGTGTTTAAGGTTTCCTTATTGGAGTGCTCTGGTAGCAATCACTAGCATTGGCTGTAGTTTACACTCAGGATTCTGATCATTTGGCTGTTTGAACATATTAACAAATAGAGGCATGTCTTATAATCTGTAAGCGCTGTTGTTAGCAATTTCAAATAAATGCTGCGTGTTAAATCAAAGCAATACAATAACACTGAAATGGTCATTTTTATTGTGCACTGGTCTGTACACACTGATGATGTATGTCATGGTCATCGACGACTTCATACTCGTGGCAGGGGTGTGTGTCACTGACTCTCAGGTAACACTTCCTCTCTTCATACTCGTGGCAGGGGTGTGTGTCACTGACTCTCAGGTAACACTTCCTCTCTTCATACTCGTGGCAGGGGTGTGTGTCACTGACTCTCAGGTAACACTTCCTCTCTTCATACTCGTGGCAGGGGTGTGTGTCACTGACTCTCAGGTAACACTTCCTCTCTTCATACTCGTGGCAGGGGTGTGTGTCACTGACTCTCAGGTAACACTTCCTCTCTTCATACTCGTGGCAGGGGTGTGTGTCACTGACTCTCAGGTAACACTTCCTCTCTTCATACTCGTGGCAGGGGTGTGTGTCACTGACTCTCAGGTAACACTTCCTCTCTTCATACTCGTGGCAGGGGTGTGTGTCCTGACTCTCAGGTAACACTTCCTCTCTTCATACTCGTGGCAGGGGTGTGTGTCACTGACTCTCAGGTAACACTTCCTTGGGTATTTTACCTCAGCAACATCGGTACAGTTGAATTTACTGCACTCTGTACAAGTTTACAATATTTTTTGCTGATTTACTTTCCTGTGTATTTTTTCAACAGAAAAGTGGAACGCCAGGATTACTGAGCTGAGGAAACAAGTGGAGGAGTTGTTTGAAAAGAAATATGGTAAGCTTGTATCGATCTCTTTGAAACCGCCAGCACGGTCCGGTACAAACACATTCAATACCGTGATTAATGTGTAGCATATAACATTAATGACAGCTGAGTCGAAAAGTAGTTTCAAATGATGATTTCTGTGTTATATTTTCGTGACGTTTGCAATCATTCTGTGGTTTCTTATTGCAATTACTGTGTGTTAAGGTGACTGTGTCCAGGAGTTGCTCTTCAGTTCCATAGACATTTGTAATATAGGCTACATCAGCCAAAGTGTCTTTATAGAAGTAAGAGCCAGCACGCTATTTGAGTAATTATAATAAGAAGTGGTTGAGAAGACTACTCTTAAACCAGTAAAGGGATAACCAGTGTAAAAGGCAACGATGTGACTGAATAGGTGATCACCAAGTTAATTACGTGAGAGCGCTTCTAAGTGACTTGTGTTTCCTCCTCCAGGGCTAGCTATCAAAGCCACGGGGCCGGTGTCTGTCCCCTACCTGCTCTTCCAGTCCCACAAGGATGATCTGTTCGTAGAGGGGCTGCCGGAGGGAATCCCCTTCAGGAGACCCTCCACTTACGGGATCCCGCGCCTCGAGAGGATCCTGCAAGCCCGGGAGCGGATCCACTTCGTCATTAAGAAGTGAGTCGCAGCGCCTGCTGCAGCCAGCCTGGTAATTCAGACCCACCAGCGTTCATTGATCTGTTAATCTGCATGGTGCCCTATGTCAGCATCACGTATACTGTATACTGTATAAGAGTATAACGGACAGTGTTGTGTTCTGTCCTGTCCCGTGTCGATGAGTTGAGGTTAAAAGCTCTATCATCGAATGCAGACAAGCTCATCTCCATTGCATTGTGGGTAAGGCGGTTCGGGTTTTGCTTCTTGCTTTTAAGTGTTTGAAGTGCTTTGAGGATTGCTGATTGTTACCTGGCTGATATTCAATTAGGAACATGTTGCTGATTGAACCTCCAAAGGTCTGGCCGTACAGGTCATCAGGGATGTGGTTAAGATTTCATGTAGCAGGAAATTCTAAGGAACTTAGCAAAGTTAACATTTTTTTCTTTAGGGCTGGGGCTCTGGAAAGGTCTTTGTGAAACTCTGCAAAGCCAAGGCAACCTCATTTTCACTGTTCAATCGGTGGCTCTAGTTATTGTTTTTGTAACAGTTAATTCAGCATGAAATATTGAATATACACAGAGTATTTAAAACACCTCTTTTGGGTCGGGGTAAAAGGGTTATTTTGAAATTACAGAAATGGAGTGATATCAACGCTCATTTATAGTACATTTGACCAATGCAATCAGTGATGACAGCTGCAGGATGCCAGCAACGGTACACTGGAAAAACATATATATATATATATATATATATATATATATATATATATATATCAGTACTATCAAAATGCAGGTTGCAAATAGTTTGGTTCTAAAAAGTCTGCATTTTTCATGACACATTCCAATTTAAACAGAGTAAAAAATAAAGCATGTCATTCTCGTTTTTCGTATTCCGCTTTAATGATATGTTGACATCGTTCTTGCCGTCACTGAAACTTGCGGGACAGTAAATGGTAACAGCTGAATCCACCTAATCGCAAGCAACCAATCAGTGAGCCGCTCGTTCGCTTGTCTTCGCCACAGAGACGGTAGACAGGTAAGAAGAGTTTGTGTTTTTCCAGGACCATGTCATGATTGTCTACATCCCTAGGTCACTTTTAAGTTTCTTGGCTATAGAGACATAACGTTTAGTAGCAGTAATAGTCATCATAAAAGTATTTGCCGACTGTTGTAATAAAACTAATTTAGTTTAAATTATTAATGTTTCGTTGCCATTGATTGCAAAAAGAAAAGCGGAATCCACTGACAGTCCTGCAGAAACCCGAGTCTGCAGCTGCCAGCCACGGGCAGTTTGCAAAACCTGATTCCGATGCCCCTGTCACGTCTGTCAAAAATTCAGGACGTGTCATAATTTAGAAAAATAAATAAACAAATAAATTTTCGTTTTCTTTGGCAACGCTGGCAAACACTTTTCCATACACACACGTAAGATTTTTTCAAACTAGCTAGTGTTAATCACGGGTATGTCAAACTGTATAACAGAGCAAGTGCAGTAATAAAATATGTCTTTAAAAAAATAGTCTGCTGAGGCTGTCGTTAGTTTAGACTTGACTGTAGAAAGCGTTCAATAACTCCTAGTTATGAATAGCAGGTTGACGCTCAGGACCAATGAAAACATTATGCTAATGAGCTAATCGTTAACTTTTCTCTCAATTCGTTAAAAACATGCCTTCATAGACGAAAATCATTGGGGCTTAATGACGCATCTGAATGATCTCTTATAACTAGCAACTGCCGTTAAATAGGCAGAAATCGGATCATGTACTCCTGTTTTCTCGTTTCGACAGGCGTTAACCCTTTATGAATAGACCCCAATGTGTGGTGCAGAGCTGCGTTCTATGATTCTTTCAGTTAAGTTCCATTGTTAGTGAATATTGAAACCTTAGAGCAAAAGGTAAACTGCAAGTGTATAAACCCAACTATATGGAATGCAGTGGAAAAAAAAACTTACATGAAATCACAATACTGCATCTTTCTTTCCAAGTTTGCTCTGTACATTTTTTTGGGAAAGGTGAGTTCTGATAATATAGTGTATGTGTATGTCTGAATAGGCAATGGTGTGGACATTTCATTTTGATGGGCACTGGGTACACCCCCAGCCGCCTCTTATGCTGTGCCATGGCAGTGCCACACTAGAAACACAATCTCCATATGTCTCTGTGTCTCTCCCACAGGCCGGAGCTTCTCAACACAGTTAGAGAAGAGCTCCTATTGGATAACCCTTCCTCACAAGGTAGAGTCAGCCTTCTGTCCTTCAGCACACAATTAATGGATGGAGTGGACCATGCTGGTTTGATATGCTTAACTGGGCTGGACTGGACTGGCCACCTTTAAAATCTATTTTCTTGCTACTTATTAAATTAATTAAAATCTTTTTGGGTGCTTGTTAATTAGTGATCAAAAAACATCAATAGACAGGGTTACCATGTGACTCCATGTACACTAGGACAGTTTGGGACAGTTCAACTTACACCCTAATGCATTCTAAGTGTAGACCAGCTGTGAAAGGTTCCTGAGACAGGTAAAAAGTACCAGAATGCACTGCGATGCGAGTTAAAAAATAAATAAATAAATAAAAAAGCCTGACCAAACCAAACTGTCTTTGTGTGGATGGAGTCACATGGTAGCCCTAGGAATAGATTTTTTTATTATTATTTTACAGCTGCTTCCTAGTACCTAATCACTTCCTGTGCTGTGGGTCACATGGTCTGATAGCAGCTGCAGATTGGAGCGAGACGGCATAGATTACACGAAACAGAACCCGCTTTCAATCTGTAGTGTTACTTTCAAAACACCTGTATGAGTCATTTCCTTTGCCTGCCAAATGTAAGGCATCAGACTCCAACACCCAGTCTGTAACCTTTCTCATGTGATATGCATGGGAGCATCAGACTCCAACACTCAGTCTGTAACCTTTCTCGTGTGATATGCATGGGAGCATCAGACTCCAACACCCAGTCTGTAACCTTTCTCATGTGATATGCATGGGAGCATCAGACTCCAACACCCAGTCTGTAACCTTTCTCATGTGATATGCATGGGAGCATCAGACTCCAACACCCAGTCTGTAACCTTTCTGTAACCTTTCTCATGTGATATGCATGGGAGCATCAGACTCCAACACCCAGTCTGTAACCTTTCTCATGTGATATGCATGGGAGCATCAGACTCAGACTCCAACACCCAGTCTGTAACCTTTCTCATGTGATATGCATGGGAGCATCAGACTCCAACACCCAGTCTGTAACCTTTCTCATGTGATATGCATGGGAGCATCAGACTCCAACACCCAGTCTGTAACCTTTCTCATGTGATATGCATGGGAGCATCAGACTCCAACACTCAGTCTGTAACCTTTCTCGTGTGATATGCATGGGAGCATCAGACTCCAACACCCAGTCTGTAACCTTTCTCATGTGATATGCATGGGAGCATCAGACTCCAACACCCAGTCTGTAACCTTTCTCATGTGATATGCATGGGAGCATCAGACTCCAACACCCAGTCTGTAACCTTTCTCATGTGATATGCATGGGAGCATCAGACTCCAACACCCAGTCTGTAACCTTTCTCATGTGATATGCATGGGAGCATCAGACTCCAACACCCAGTCTGTAACCTTTCTCTGCCTTGTGATACAAGTGTGGGGTTGGGAGTGACACTCCTCCCTTTTCAACAGGAAGAAATAATGTGTCTGTTTTTATCTTTGATTTACAATCTTTCCATATGAATTTAGAAAGTAATGAAAGTATCTGAGTAAATATTTTGGTTATCAGCTATCTGATCGTGCTTACAATGGCCCGTATATAACAATTATATTGGCACGCTGGTATATGGAGGAATCCAGCATTTAAAATGAGGGAGATATACTAGTAAATACAATATGGGAACATTTTGGAATAAAGGAAGTGAAAGACTTATACTTTAATAGCAAATGTCCATCTCTTGGAGCCATCCCACCGCACTTCAGCACACACTCAAATAAAGAAAAACTGGATTCAAGCTACAGGGCCAGATCTGACAATATCAGGACCCACTGTTTTAGAAACTTTAGAATGTCCCAATAACAAAGCCGTTGTGTGTGAAATGTATAAACTAATTAGAAGTGTCAGCGCTCTTCCTTACTGTGCGCACCGAGCTGAGGGCAGTAGCTGGGTGCTGATTTACTGGCACTGTATTTTGTGTTTGTAGTAAGAGAGGAGTGGTATGCCAGGATCACCAAACTCAGGAAGCTGGTGGATGAGCTTTTCTGCAAGAAGTACGGTACGTACAGCAGAGCGTCAGCAGAGAGCAGCCTTTTATTAACCTGTCCCTTCTGCTGCAACAAATGAGGATAAGCTAGACATTGATTATCTCCAGCTTTAATATTACACATAGATCCGTTGAAATAAACTGTCAGTCTTTGCAAAATGATTGATGGAGATTTTGGAAAGGTGATTTGCATAAAATGTAGTTTAAATGCATGCTTGTTAGGGAGGTGCCTGGATATAACGAAAGGGCTCTACAGACCATGTTTAATATCCGCACTAAACTAAGTGAGAGTCTGATTTCTCAATGTTGATTTCATCATCAGTTCTCCTGTGCTTTCCTGTTCTGACTTTACATGTGATTCTAAGTTGTAACAGATGTTTGGAGCACAGGCAGTATTAACATTAGAGAAAAAAACTTTGGAAAACTGTGGCAAGCTTCTATAAGGGTATAAAGTGGCGTCTCTTAATACCACCACCCTAACATTTATAAACAGGACTTTTGGCTTACCTCAGATCACCTTTTTAATGTAGTGAAACCCCAGATGAATTAATTTAAAGTTAATTTTGTATCTGGGATCTGCCACGGTATAGATCATGAAAGTAGACCCCTCTCTATTATTAGCAGCTGTAGAAAATCACTGGCCTTACTTGGACAGGTGCTTGTGGAGCAGCGAGTATTGAACAGTGTTGGGCTGAGGCCGGGGATGCATGTCATAGTTTAGAAATGTAATAAATTCAGTGACAAGCATTTCCACCAGAGGTTTTTTTCAGTGTCTCTGTTGTGGCTGAACAGTTGTCGATGAGCTTTCAGTCTGTGTGGTTTTCTCATTAGGGGAGGCCCTTGGCAAGCCGGGCCCCCTGCCCGTCCCGTACCAGAAATTCGAGGCCCATCCGCATGAGCTCTTTGTGGAGGGGCTGCCGGAAAGCATCCCGTTCAGGAGCCCCTCCTGGTACGGCATTCCCCGTCTCGAGAAGATCCTGCAGCTCGGCAGCACGCTCCAGTTCATCATCCGCAGGTAGGAGGGATCCTTAAAACTGGTGACCTGGAGTGACGCGCATCACTCTCAAGGGCTCTCTGCTGGGCTGATGTGTATCTCTCACTGGTCTTTACTAACTGGTGACCTGGAAGTGACGCGCATCGCTCATTTGCAAGCAGCGTGATAACCCGGCTCTGTGACATGTATTAGAGAATGGAATTATATTATCTTATAGTATATGTGCTCTGTGCTCGTACCCGCGATAGTGTCAGGACTCTCTATACTGCCTTCTGCCATTGATTAACATCAAACCAGCTCAGCATTACAAGATCCTGCCCATCCCTTCAAAACCTCACACTGCACTATTGAGTTCTATTTCAAATATTGTATTCAATTCCATGTGTGATGCTCTCTTTGTTAAGGTGCGTCAGCCTGAATTCAGGAACAGCTGTCTCATTCTAGTTGCCCAGTTTTCTTTCAGCAGAGATGTGTGTAACACAGACTAGATCAGCAACGTTTGTATTCTTGTAAAAGCCAGTGCCACGTTCTGACAGCAATACAAAAAGAGTTTAGATCGGATTTACTAAACGTGACTAATTCTTTACCCCAAATAGACACTTTGCTAATCTAGCCTGGGTTACATTTGTCTGCAGCTCAAGAAGCTGAACTCCAATCAAAGCACCTTAACACAGCGAATATCAAGAGCTGACTTAAACTCAAGATGTGGGTCACTACAGTAAGAACCACCCAGAGTGACTGTAGACATCATATAATAGCACAGTAAAAAGTGCAAAAGTGTACATGCTGATGTTTTAATTAGTAGCGCAAAGGACAGCTCTCTGTTAACGTGTTCAGCGCCTCTTTCTACTGTATTGTTGTTGTGTTTAATGATGTTAGTGAAGTGCTGAGAAAATCAACCAGGCTTGCGGACTGTAATACAGAGATGGTAATACAGAGGGCCGTGGGGTTCAACGATCAGCCTCGCTTCACATTGTTATAGTAGAGATCATGGTGGCAAGGTGAAGAGGCTAGCGAAATGAACACTGCTTTCAAACAGTGGTCCGTGCAAACAGTCCTGTCGAAACGGGGAGAAAGAAACTCTGGTTTCTTTTTCAGTTGACACTAAAATATCATTTTTCTAGCTCTGTCCAACTCTCACCCACTTCCTTTAATTTTAGGCCTGAACTGTTGTCCCACGAGCAAATTGACACAGCCCAACTAGCACCCAGCACAGAAGGTAAGAGGGAATGCTTTAACTGTAAAGTTAATAATAGCAGTTTAACAGCAGTTCCTAAGAGCAGTCTTTGTTTTTGTGAATTGTGATAAGTTCATACAGCTTCACTTTGCCGTCCTCTCTCCCAAAGTGAGTAACTTATCTTATATAATAAGAGATCCCCTTCACACCACAGATTTACTTACAGTATGAAGGTTCTGAGTTGTAAAAACAAAGATATTTCCAATTGTAAAACCTCCTTGTATTTGTTTAGAAAATAATACATTTTCATGAAACCAGGCAGTTATTACAAAAAGGGATCAAAATTAATACAGTCAAAATAATGAGAGCAGTCACCTAAAAGACTAACCAGTGAAGGTGTGTCATATAAAACACTAATCGGGTGTGACATTAGCCGAAACGCTTGTCCACTTGACTTGGTTGCAGTATTTGTGTATGAGGTTAATATGTTTGAGAGAACAACTACAGTTCTGTATCTTCAAGATAGGGTCTGTTTCCTATTCTAGTGAAGGAAGACTGGAACGTCAGAATCTCAAAGCTGAGGAAACAAGTAGAAGAGGTTTTCAATTCCAAATTCGGTAAGCCTGAAAACGGGTACAGCCGATTCTCGATAAAACAAACTCTGACTCTGTGTTGTAGTGCTGTTTTAGGATCACAGATGCTGTGATGTATTTCGAGTTGCCATAGTGCTCTCGCGTCAGTGCCATTTCCATGAAGCAGCGCAAAAACATGCACTATCCTTGCAGACAAAAGAGGAGGTGTTGAAAGCGATGGATAATGCACCTCTGTACAATTCAACATTCCCTCGAACACTGTCAACCATT
>NC_054574.1:2031554-2048204 GCF_017654505.1 Polyodon spathula | reverse complement strand
CTAAAGCATACAGTAATACAGGCTGATGAGCAGCAGGCTGTGGGTGCAAATCGTTAGTGTTTCTGATTTGATCAATACCCTGATGTTGAGAACGCCTTGCTTTAGTGGTTTAAAACGCCTGTGATCAGAATGGGACATGCAGGTTTCAAGAGCAGTTCATTTGCAATGTGTACTTTTCAAAAGTTCACTTACTTACAATAAAATGTAGAGTACTTTTAAATGTATACTTTTCATTGTACTGTAATTGAAATTTGATTTCAGTGTTACTATAACCTCAATAAAAACCGACAGTATGCATGTGACTTAGATTCCTGACAACACGAATTAGTGATATTTTTTTTTTTTTGCTGGTGCCTTGAAATTCGCATTAACGATAATCAGCTGTTTATTTTACACAGGGGGTTGTGCAGCACTGTGGTTAGAGAATTGGAGCTGAGTGGTTAGAAAGCTGGACTGAGTAGACCAGCAGCTGATGTCCTGGACTCGTCTATTTGCAGTGGCTCTTGTCTGGTCAGATATCAAAACAGAATGATTTTTACAGACATTGTACAAACAAGGAGAGCCCAATGTAACCTCGTTGCTAAGGAACAGATAGTGCACACCTGCTGAAGGATTGTACAGCCCACTTCTCCTGTTACATGGAACCTGTTAGCACCAACCACACTTAGAATTTCATAACGACGCATCATTGACACACTGAGTGTTCTACAAGCAGCTTAAATAAAAGACATTGAGCTACTTAGTTACTCGACAAAATTCCACAGATCAAAATTTTTTAGAATGATAAAAAGTGAATTTTTTGTATCCTTTCACAAGCATTAAAAAATGATCAAAATGGAGATGTGTAGTTCTGTTGGGCACACAGAAGTGTACAGCTCTGGCCAAAAGTTTTGCATCACCCTATAGAGCAACCTAATTTTGCTCCTTAAAATCGAATGAAACCTGCTGAATAATGTTATGTTAACATATTGAATTACATAGCCAAAAATGGAAACATTTGACATTTCAAAATCTAACATGAAACAGTGTACTACTGTTATGGCTTCCAGTCTATATATTATTTTCATATAGTGTTTCTGGGTTTTTTTACGTCTCAATCGTAAAATTCAATGTAATGCAAAACTTCTGTTCTTGCAGCTTTTGTTCTTACAGTTACAGCACAGTTGTTCCTGTCTCCTGTAGTAGCTTCACTAGCACAGAGCAGGCCCCCTGATACAATTATAGCCACTGAACACTTCATATTAGAGGCTCTCCTCTTTCCTTTCAGCTGAAGCGCTGGGTCTGCTGGAGCCAGTCAAGGTGCCCTACCCTGTGTTCGAGTCCAACCCTGACGTCCTGTTCGTGCAGGGCCTGCCCGCGGGGATCCCCTTCCGCAGCCCCACCTGGTTCGGGATCCCCCGTCTCGAGAGGATCGTACGGGGCGGATCGAAGGTCAAGTTCGTGGTCAAGAGGTGAACCCAGGCTCTGTGTAAAGTCATTGAAGCTAACACAATGAATGCAGGAATCTGCTTGGCACTTCCAACAGTAAAACAGAAAAACAGTAAATGCAAAATTGTAGAATATTTGGGGGTTTTTTATGTTCACCTTTTTGAAGACATTCTACTTTCACCATCAGTGAATTAGCAAACAAAATAAAAACATGCATATATGTGTATAAATAACAACAGGCATGTGAAATGCCCCCTTCTTGTACTGGACAGCAATCGTTAGCAGAAATATTTCCCATCTTTGATTCAGCTGGTGTCTTTTTCATTGAAGACATTTTTAGGAAATGTGTATTTATGTATATTTCACACTGTTCTTTCAGTAATGAGAATTTTCACAGGGTGACTACATGTCACACGGCAATGGGTACATTTCAGGGAAATCCTGGATAACCATGAAAAGAATCCAGCCTTAGTCATGATAGGGTATTCGTGTGATTCACAGAAAGATCAGATGATCATTGTTAAAGGACAAAAATTCAATGGATAGAGAGAGTGCGTATTCATACCAGCAATAAAACCCACATATCCTTCATTCAAGAACTGCAATGACCTATGTTGTGCTGGTCTTGTGTCGTCACGATGCCTTTATAACTATATGATAGATCATGTAAAGAAAGTATCACAATTCATTGGTACTCAGGTGAAATGACCAAGCAAGTGCAGCACTAACAGTTTGTAAGTGTGGTGTTCTGAACTTCCAGGTTCTGCTGCCAACCCCCTATTGTGTTATCCCGGGATTGTCACAGTGAGTGTTGAAGCAGCCCAAGGGTATTCCCTGGTGCTGTCAAACCTGATAAAAGATGCAGCTTATCCAGGCACGGTACGGGTTCAGCAAGCCACAGAGTTCCCCAACAACTAAAACTGAAAAATATATTGTGTCTTTTTTTTTTTTTTTTTTTTTTAGCTATTTTCAATATTTTAAGCATACTTTATCAGGACCTTCCCATTGCATTGGGTGCTCAGTCCATTACAATATGCAAACTAGGTTAATCAGCCAGTCAGCCTGTAACTTTATAAGCGCATGTCTGGTCCAGCCTTGGTTCCTAATTCCATACACAGCTAGCATCTCATTTATATTGTGAGCATGGCACACACAGTGTTAGGCATACACACTATTTTAGTGTCAGGCATCGTCAGCTTTTACTGCTTAGTAAAGGGTTTTTTTTTTTTTTTTTTTTTTTTTTTTTTGCTTCAGGCCTGATCTGGTAATTCCATTTTTGCCTCCCGGTTTAGCAGACAAAATCAATACAGAAGGTAAGAAATCTGTTACTTTTGCTGCCTGCAGTGATTGTGATATTTAGTGCTCATGAAGTGGGGGGGATAGCAACACAAGCTCAAATCAGACACAGCACTGGCAGGCGTGCACAGCATAAATATAACTGCGACCACTGGGAGTCTAGAGAGCCACCCCAGTATCATTCAGTCAACACAACCACGATTTCAAACTGCACGCATGCCTGTCAGTTTAAAAAAAAGTTACACACATATAGCTTAAACATTTATCGTTGGACACAAAAATGTAGCACCTAGTTATAAACAAAAGTTAGTTACCTAATGTTCTGGGAGATAGCTTTCCACTGCCTGTCTTATGTATCTTGCTTAACTGCGTATGTGTGAAGCTGCACTTGTGAAGTCTGCTTACACTCTGTTTTCCTAACAATATCTAAACACTGTCAATTTCCTGGCATGAGTTACAGTGTTGTTCCAGACATAGAACATACATCTCTTCTACACAGGTTCAAATGTACCCCACTTTATCAATTCTTTGTTCCTCTGAGTTGGAAAACATCCTCCCACCTAACAGCGCAGTGTTCTCAAGTGTGCTCACAATGTGTGTTTCACCTTTGTTGACCCCTCCATGTCTCTAAGGGGGTGGTTAGTGTGGTGTAACTGCATCTCTTCCACTGGTTCACTGGCAGGTGCTACTAATCAAGAAGGTGCTGCTCCAACCCTCGCCCAGACGAATGGCTCAAACACCCCCTTCAAACCCAGAGGAAGGGAGTTCTCTTTCGGTAAGTCGCCCTAAAACTAACCCTTATGCCAAACCCATATCCTGCATGGATGCCAAACCCGTATCCTGCGTGGGTCGTGTGCCATCTACTATTGCTTTACTCTGTATCCTCAACAGTCTTCTTCAGTTAACGGAGTTCCTCGTATTCTTTTGCAGAGGCATGGAACGCCAAAATAACTGACCTGAAGCAGAAAGTGGAGACACTGTTCAGTGAGAAGTGTGGTAGGTGTAGTTTAGCTGTGTTGGCTGTCCACAAATCACAGGCTGCAGTCTGATTGGGTGATATGTCAAACAGAGGGCCTGTGCCTTCTATAAGTGCAACATTGTGATACCACATTCATCCATAGTTTACTACCTGCCTCCAACCAGCACCCTGCTGCTACCTGTCCTCTAACCAGCCCCCTGCTGCTACCTGCCTCCAACCAGCCCCCTGCTGCTACCTGTCCTCCAACCAGCCCCCTGCTACTACCTGCCTCCAACCAGCCCCCTGCTACTACCTGCCTCCAACCAGCCCCCTGCTACTACCTACCTCCAACCACTACCTGCCTCCAACCAGCCCCCTGCTACTACCTACCTCCAACCAGCCCCCTGCTACTACCTGCCTCCAACCAGCCCCCTGCTACTACCTACCTCCAACCAGCCCCCTGCTACTACCTGCCTCCAACCAGCCCCCTGCTACTACCTACCTCCAACCAGCCCCCTGCTACTACCTGTCCTCCAACCAGCCCCCTACTACATGTCTTCCAGTGCTAAAGTCACATGGTCTGTGAACAGCGACTCAGTAATAAGATTGGATTAATAGTAAGAGGGAATAAAATGGATGTAAAACCTCTTTCAAAGTTACCTGAGCAGTGCAGGTTGCAGGGGTCAGTCTGGCTGTGTGGGTTCATTATAGTGTGATTACCTGAGCAGTGCAGGTTGCAGGGGTCAGTCTGGCTGTGTGGGTTCATTATAGTGTGATTACCTGAGCAGTGCAGGTTGCAGGGGTCAGTCTGGCTGTGTGGGTTCATTATAGTGTGATTACCTGAGCAGTGCAGGTTGCAGGGGTCAGTCTGGCTGTGTGGGTTCATTATAGTGTGATTACCTGAGCAGTGCAGGTTGCAGGGGTCAGTCTGGCTGTGTGGGTTCATTGTAGTGTGATTACCTGAGCAGTGCAGGTTGCAGGGGTCAGTCTGGCTGTGTGGGTTCATTGTAGTGTGATTACCTGAGCAGTGCAGGTTGCAGGGGTCAGTCTGGCTGTGTGGGTTCATTGTAGTGTGATTACCTGAGCAGTGCAGGTTGCAGGGGTCAGTCTGGCTGTGTGGGTTCATTGTAGTGTGATTACCTGAGCAGTGCAGGTTGGAGGGGTCAGTCTGGCTGTGTGGGTTCATTGTAGTGTGATTACCTGAGCAGTGCAGGTTGCAGGGGTCAGTCTGGCTGTGTGGGTTCATTGTAGTGTGATTACCTGAGCAGTGCAGGTTGCAGGGGTCAGTCTGGCTGTGTGGGTTCATTGTAGTGTGATTACCTGAGCAGTGCAGGTTGCAGGGGTCAGTCTGGCTGTGTGGGTTCATTGTAGTGTGATTACCTGAGCAGTGCAGGTTGCAGGGGTCAGTCTGGCTGTGTGGGTTCATTGTAGTGTGATTACCTGAGCAGTGCAGGTTGCAGGGGTCAGTCTGGCTGTGTGGGTTCATTGTAGTGTGATTACCTGAGCAGTGCAGGTTGCAGGGGTCAGTCTGGCTGTGTGGGTTCATTGTAGTGTGATTACCTGAGCAGTGCAGGTTGCAGGGGTCAGTCTGGCTGTGTGGGTTCATTATAGTGTGATTACCTGAGCAGTGCAGGTTGCAGGGGTCAGTCTGGCTGTGTGGGTTCATTGTAGTGTGATTACCTGAGCAGTGCAGGTTGCAGGGGTCAGTCTGGCTGTGTGGGTTCATTGTAGTGTGATTACCTGAGCAGTGCAGGTTGCAGGGGTCAGTCTGGCTGTGTGGGTTCATTATAGTGTGATTACCTGAGCAGTGCAGGTTGCAGGGGTCAGTCTGGCTGTGTGGGTTCATTATGCTGTGTGTTTCAGCGGAGGCCCTGGGCCTGGCTGAGCCAGTTAAAGTCCCGTACGTCCTGTTTGAGTCGTTCCCCGGGGATTTCTACGTGCTGGGCCTCCCCGACGGAGTGCCCTTCAGACGGCCGTCCACCTTCGGCATCCCCCGGCTTGAGAAGATCCTGCGCAACAAGGCCAAGATCACCTTCGTCATCAGCAAGTAAGAAAGCAGTCAGCACTGCCGTTACCATGACGTCTATGTGTCTCTCACCACAACAGGCAAACATCACTTTTCATACCGTGAATTCAAGTAGATGTCTTGTGTACAGTATGTATATTGTACATTTCACAAGGTTTTCACCACAACAGTGAAAGAACCTTTTTTTTTTTGCACAGCTGTGGCCAAAAGTTTTGGATCACCTACAGTTGTAGGATTGAGACATAATACATTTTTTTTTTTTAAACTGTATGAACATAATTTAGATCTTTTATTTAACATCATGTAATCAAAGAAACCACAAAAGTCTTCCGGAAGCCATACTAGTATCACACTATTTCGATTTAGAAATGGAAAATATGGAAAACTACAAAGTGGTGTGTAATTCAGTATGTTAGCGTAACATTATTCAGCAGGTTTCGTCCGACTTTATGAAGCAACATTTGTTAATTCTATAGGGTGATGAAAAACTTTTGGCCCTAGCTGTACATTGAATGGGTATCCAAAGTGTCGTTGGGACCTCCAGGAGTCCTCTTGTTCTGGGACAGAAGATCCTCGAGCAGCCAGACCCTTCCTCCACTCACCAAGCTCTTCACTTGTGTTTCGCAGGCCTGACATGTTTGAGGCAGCCGTGAAGGAAGCAGCTGCAAACCGTCCCATAAGTGAGTGAAAAACAGAACGCCCGCACGCTCTCTCTAGGACGGCATTGTTATGCCTGGATGTTTTCTTTCACAGTAAAAAATGTCACGTTCTAAAAATAGGTATTTCAAGATATGTCATGATTAAGCATAATATTTATTGTAGAAAAACAAAAAAATAACATTGTCGCATTCAAAATTGATTTATTATTTGATGTTCCTAAATATTTAACTGGTGACCTGAGAAACAGTAAATGCTAAACCTTTTAAAGATTTCTGTATTCATCAGTGAATTATCAAACACAATAAAAACATAAATCAATGTAAAAATAACAGCCACGTGAAATGCCCCCTTCTTGTGCTGGCAGAGCGATCTTTAGCAAAAGTATTTCCGATCTGTGGTGCAGATGTTGTCTTTTTGGTCGATTTGAGATTTTAAAGAAATCATACAGCTTTATTCAGTGTGTTCAATTATTTACAGGAAGCAATCTAAACCAGTTGCCCTGTTCCTAGATGCAGTGTAACAGGCAGTGCTTCAGTCAGGCAAACGTTTGCTCTGTTCATTTTTAGGTGTAAATAAATAGGAACTATATATTTCACGGCAATAGTCAATTTCACAGAAATTGTGAAATCTGTGCTAATCCTGGAAAAAATACAGCCTTATTGTTAGTAACTGTTTTAACACAGCCTTTTGATATTGATGACACAGACCACGTGCTTTGAGGTAGTGTCTTCATATGCAGCTTTATACAACAAGTCTTGAGATATCAAACAGTGACGTTTTTTTTTTCCCTTACATCTTCTTCAAATTCAAATTTGTTCCCACATTGCTAAAGAGAATTATTTCAATTAAACTTGTTAAGCATGCTTTATTTTCCATACATTGTATTACCACTTTGTTTTACCCTCTGGGCAGATCAAGGCGTGGCTTTGATGTAGTATAAGTGTTTTAATTGTATTATTATGTAATGTTGTGCATTTATTAAGTATCTAGAAATGCAGCCACAATTTATAATACCTGTTTCCTTTTTTTAATTAACAGCAAGGACAAGCTTTGGATCCTCAGCTTTAACAGCAACAGAAAAACCCACAACGGCTCAAATTCCAGCATCATCAGGTATGCTATCATTGCACAGCCAATGTGATTTATTACAGCTGCTGAAAAAGTGCTGTTGTAGCCCAAAATATTTTTTTCTTTGAAAAAATCAGAACACTGTATTTATGTAATTTGATGCATTGGACTTAACCTTTGCAGTTAACAAAATAATTAACAATATAGTTAAAGAGAAAATAACAGGTAGACGCCAGTTAAAAATGCTAAAAAAAATTACAAAGTAGCCTGTCATCAAATGAGGACAATGGCACTTAATGGTTAACATCAAGCCTTCTTTGGGGGAACCTGATGCTTCAGAGGTGTGACGATACAGTGATGTCTCAATACAGCACGCATCATGATATTCTCAATACAGAATGTGTCACAATACATGTGATGGTCCCGATAGGCTACTTCTATGATGCATAATAAGATCAAATGAGTCAGTTAATGATGGATAATTTTGTTAAAAGACAAATAATGAAATGGGATACAGAAAAGAGAATATATGAACTATGAAACAAACATATTCCTCATTCAAGGACCATTTGGTAAACTGCAGTGCGCTATCTTGTGCTTTTTCCACAATACACACGATCAATACCTCTATTACAATACGATGCATTGTGCACAGAAAGCATGGTGACTGATGGGATCACAATGAAGTGTTGCACCCCTACGATGAAGCACTCAACAGTGTAGGAATAGTAATAGAAACTACATCGTTAATGACTGATTTGTGCAATAAGCAGCAATCGCTCATCCTCCTAATAGGACCATTGAGAGGTTTTCACACGTTCTCATTGGAGACCAGGAGACCACACCCAACCCAGGGAACCAAAACTCATTTCAACACTAAGAAATACTTCTCGTCGTTCGCTCTGGTGTTTGATTTGATGCAGTGTGAGTGCTGTTTTTGCAGTGGGCGTGTTCGAAGCATGTCCTCCAGTGTTTGGAAGTTTGATTTGAACACGCTGACAGTAATGTAAAGTATCTGTTGTGGAAGCTGTTGTTAACCAGGCTCGCTGTCTGTATTCCTGAGATAGTTTTGTGTTCCAGGTAAAAGAGGCCCCAGTACAGCACTGGCCATGGAGGACCTGAATATCATTCAAGTGACCGTCCCAGGTACAGAGCTGCCGCTGCCCTCCCAGTCCCATTGCCAGTGCACAGTGCTGCAGCTGTAGTGTGTAGTGCTGCAGCTCTGCTCCCAGTCCCATTGTAGTGCACAGTGCTGCAGCTGTAGTGTGCAGTGCTGCAGCTGTAGTGTGCAGTGCTGCAGCTACCCTCCCAGTCCCATTGTAGTGCACAGTGCTGCACTGATATGCTTAGTAAGCTTGTCAAATAACAAAGGAAGCAGAAACAACAATAGAGAATCACACAGAACACACATTATAGGATTTTCAGCTGCTCTGTGATGATGCTTGGTTCTCCAGGTTAGTCAGTATGGTAGTTGCTCAGTCCCTTCTCTGTGATGATACTTGGTTCTCCAGGTTAGTCAGTATGGTAGTTGCTCAGTCCCTTCTCTGTAATGATGCTTAGTTCTCCAGGTTAGTCAATATGGTAGTTGCTCAGTCCCTTCTCTGTGATGATGCTTAGTTCTCCAGGTTAGTCAGTATGGTAGTTGCTCAGTCCCTTCTCTGTGATGATGCTTAGTTCTCCAGGTTAGTCAGTATGGTAGTTGCTCAGTCCCTTCGTAAAGACTCAGAGGGTTTGGTATTTTTCAGATACGGAGAGCGAGAGATTGTCCAAGGTGGAGAGAGCTCGGCAGCTGAGGGAGCAGGTGAACGACCTGTTCAGCAGGAAATTCGGTAAGGCGGACGATCGCATTTGGTTTTGTTTTCATTTTTGTTTGACTATGTAACCACAGCGAGGATAATAATGGGAACCATTTTTGAAGATTGTTCTTTGAAATTCAGCACGACAAAAATAAAATACAATATTAAAAAAACCAACAACACAAAAAAAATGTAGTCGGTCACAGTTAACTCAAGCAGCACATCAGAACACAATTGTGTTAGTTGTCTTAGTCTCTTACTCTAACCTTTAGTCTGACTTTGATGATGCAAAAACCCTTTGTTGGATAATGAACTAAAGCAACTTGAAATGGTCTTCAGAAAATTTTCAGAGAATCTATTCAGAATCTATACAGAATTGTCTGTAGTCGTACTTCCTAGCACAACTGAGAGTGCAATCAGGTGATTAGAAAATGCAATATTATTAGCACGTACAAAAATTGACAACTGAATTTTGACAACTCGAGTTGTCAATTTGAGTTGCCAAAAAAAATTGCTTAGAAAATTGCTTGTGCATCTCCGCTCCTGACGGGGGGGGTGCTTTGTAGAGCTGTGCTCCTGACAGGGCGCTGTATAGAGCTGTGCTGCTGACAGGGCGCTGTATAGAGCTGTGCTCCTGACAGGGCGCTGTGTAGAGCTGTGCTCCTGACAGGGCGCTGTATAGAGCTGTGCTGCTGACAGGGCGCTGTATAGAGCTGTGCTCCTGACAGGACGCTGTGTAGAGCTGTGCTCCTGACAGGGCGCTGTGTAGAGCTGTGCTCCTGACAGGGCGCTGTATAGAGCTGTGCTCCTGACAGGGCGCTGTGTAGAGCTGTGCTCCTGACAGGGCGCTGTGTAGAGCTGTGCTCCTGACAGGGCGCTGTGTAGAGCTGTGCTCCTGACAGGGCGCTGTGTAGAGCTGTGCTCCTGACAGGGTGCTGTGTAGATCTGTGCTCCTGACAGAGCACTGTGTTCCTTGGCAGGTGAGGCGATCGGGATGGATTTCCCAGTCAAGGTGCCCTACAGGAAGATCACCACTAACCCGGGCTGTGTGGTGGTGGATGGCATGCCCCCCGGAGTGGCCTTCAAGGCCCCCAGCTACCTGGACATCTCCTCCATGAGGATGATCCTGGAGTCGGCCAACTTTATCAAGTTCACCGTCATACGGTAGCACCAGAAAAAATCCTGTTTACTCCAAACTACTGGCTTAGATCATCCAGGTTCACTGTGTAACATGTGTTTCTGAAAATAACCTCCATTTGTGATAAACAGTAATGTGTCCACATCTGATAAAGAACCATTGTAACATGGTATTAAACAAGTAAGAAATGACATCTAAAAATGCAAACGGTTTATCAAGTACTATCTCTTTAAATAGCAGTACTACAAATGTTACAATTTATATTAGATCATTATTGTGATGAAAGCATTTGCCAAAACATTTGTCTGCTTGGACTGTAAGTTTTCAGATTTTTAATAGTTGATGCTGTTAATAACTATACACACTTTCAATAACCCCATCCCTTTTTTTCAGGAGAAAGTGCAAACAAAGAAAAATATTATTGTGTTACAAATACAGATCAGTGCGAATGTGCAATGTAGACAAGAATAGATTTACCAGTGTCTTCAACTGAGCTCTTATCATGGGCACCAAACATGTTAAAGGTGATTGATACAGTTTCAGTTGATCTCTTATCATGGGCACTGAACAGGTGATAGTGATACAGAAACGGCCAGGCTGTCCGTGTCAGTGTGCCACTGTGTAACGTGATCGTTGTGTTTCCCATAGGCCTTTCCCTGGACTTGTCGTCAGCAGTCGTAAGTATTAACTTGTTCTTTTATCACAGACTAGCAGAGATTCTAGGCAAGGTCAGCATTCATTGAGTTTATTGTGCTTTGGTGAGACACGGCTTTTAAAGCTGCAGTGTCCTACAGTCTTATTGAAAAGTAAAGATTAGGCATGAATGTTTACTGCATTCATTCATAGTTTAGCCTTCTATGCACTCTGCTTCATCAGTCTGTTATTAATAGTAACTACTGTATTCATTAATAACTACTTTATGAATTTATGGACATTTACCATTGGCTATTACTATTACCCAGCACTGAAACGTTTCTGATTTTAATATTCTGATAGTAAATTAATATACAATTTCATCTTTTTTCTTCATAGAAGTTGTGGGTTCTAGTGAGATAGGTTCTCCGGCAGTGCAAGGTAAAGCTACAGAGCACAGATATTAAAATAGCAGCTTTCTTTATGAGAGCCCTGGAGATGCTATTGCTTAACGGTGCGCTTGTCTCATGTGTTTGCAGGAATGATTGAACAGAGCAAAGCAGGCATGCCTTCAGCACAAGGTGAATCCACTTGGATTGTCCTTCTCCATTCCATTTCCAGTTACACAGATTTGGCCTGTGAGTCATACAGTGAGGTGGGTGCAGGTTCACGTCCTGGCTGTGTGGTGTGCAGGGTGAGTCATACAGTCAGGGGAATGCAGGTTCACATCCTGGCTGTGCGACGTTGCCGGTGTTCGTTGGGGATTCTGCAGGGAGCGTCTCAATGTCTTCGTTGGGGATTCCTCAGGGAGCGTCTCAATGGCTCTGGCGCTCTCGCAAGTTAAGGAGGGAAAACCGTTAGGCTGTTTCTCTTCTGCACACTACAGCAGACCCTACCAGGCAGGCGCTTAGTGAGCTCAGACGGACACCTGCAGGGCTGGCCTTTGTCCTCCAGATGCCGGTAGCTGGCTGACATCCGCTGTCGAGTTCCTGGGTGTAGAAGAGGAAGCTGTGTGGGGAATTGCTTATTGCAGGGAACAAAAATTGGGGGTAAAATAATTGGGCAGCTTCAAATGAAATCTCCTCTTAAATGTACTGTGTGTAAGTGACACATCATTATACTATTACACTTTTCTGCTGTAATGTCATGTGTTTTCTGCATGCTGTGAGAGGAGGGTCACGATGCTGATGGGTGTACTGTATGCTACTGACTTGGATCCAGATGCCTTCCTGTTCCTCAGTGAAGCTCATTGCTTTTTCGTTTAGTTTTTTTTTCAAGAGGATGTGTAAAGAAGTGTCTCCTACCCTCTGTCCTAAGTCTGTCTGTCTAATTAGAGGTTTCATCACCTTCGATCTGGCTTTAGGTGTTTTTCTCCTGATAGACAAGCAACTTGAAAATCAGGCTGTTTCTTACAGTTTACCCGCAGGACTTATGATTGCTTAGCTGTGTTGTGAGTGTGTGTTATTTGTTTTAAGTTGCTTAGCTGTGTTGTGAGAGTGTGTTATTTGTTTTAAGTTGCTTAGCTGTGTTGTGAGCGTGTGTTATTTGTTTTACATTGCTTAGTTGTGTTGTGAGAGTGTGTTATTTGTTTTAAGTTGCTTAGCTGTGTTGTGAGAGTGTGTTATTTGTTTTAAGTTGTGTGCTGTGTTGTGAGAGTGTGTTATTTAAGTTGTGTGCTGTGTTGTGAGAGTGTGTTATTTGTTTTAAGTTGTGTGCTGTGCTGTGAGAGTGTGTTATTTGTTTTAAGTTGTGTGCTGTGTTGTGAGAGTGTGTTATTTGTTTTAAGTTGCTTAGCTGTGTTGTGAGAGTGTGTTATTTGTTTTAAGTTGTGTGCTGTGTTGTGAGAGTGTGTTATTTGTTTTAAGTTGTGTGCTGTGTTGTGAGAGTGTGTTATTTGTTTTAAGTTGCTTAGCTGTGTTGTGTGAGTGTGTTATTTGTTTTAAGTTGTGTGCTGTGTTGTGAGAGTGTGTTATTTGTTTTAAGTTGTGTGCTGTGCTACTCACTGCCTTCCTTGTCTTCCCAGGTAGCACTGTTAGTCTGGAACGGGGTTGCGAACACAGAGGATCTTAATGAAGCTGGGGGTGTTACAGACAGCATGGCTTTCCAGTCATTTATCAGTGGTCTAATATACCTGTACAACAACATTGCCTTCAGTACAAACCTGCGATTTTCTATTTTGTACCAAAAGATTGCATTCTATGTGATGTGTTATTTTTCGAGTACCTGCTATCCTGTCATTGAGGTACATTGTCTGATGATAGAATACAGTCAGTGCCACTGGTGGGTAAGACAGGGCTAAAGTAGAATTAGAAGATGACCTGTAAATCTGTAGAGATTTCCACAGAAAAAGAAACTTGAAATCTGAATATCATCAATGTGAAAATCACCCACGATCTGCACTATATACAGTAGTTGTACTTTAGCCAAAGTCTTCTGAAAACTTTAGTTCATTATTATTATTATTATTATTATTATTATTATTATTATTATTATTATTATTATTATTATTTAGCTTAAATCTGGTCAGGACCGATTTATTAGGTTGAGCAGATCAAGACACCAAAAAGTTCCTTTTAAGATGTTTGTGTACCTTGACCATTTATTTATTTGTTTTGCTAGTTGATGCCATTTAACAAAACACAGCTATCGGAAAGACATGTTATCTGAAGTAAGGGAATGAAATGCAGAGATTTCTGAGCCAGAAAACAAAGATTTTGTTCAATAATCCTCCTGTGTAAGTACATTGGTTTCAAAAGGCAAAACTTGATTCCTGCATTTTACTAGAAGTCATTAAAACTGAAGGAGTCCCAAGTTTTTGTCCGACAAGACAAAAGCTTTCGGTTGGTCCTGGTTAAGGCAGGGATTGGTGGCAAGTATCCAAACAACAGTGGTGGAGAAAATGTGTCCGGCACAGAGCCCTGATATTTGGTAGGTACAACCTCCACATTGTCGTGACTTCCACTGTGGCCCATAGGTGACCAAGAGGAACTATGTGAGGGTTCCTGTGTGGCTTGTGGCAACTCTACAAGCAAAAAGCTAATTCTCTTGTTGAGTATCAAGTGACTGTATAACCCATCCTGTACGTTATATCACTTACTGTATAATCCACCCTGTACATTAGTACATTACATCACGTACTGTATAACCCATCCTGTAACATTACATCACTTACTGTATAACCCACCCTGTACATTGCATCACTTACTGTATAACCCACCCTGTACATTGCATCACGTACTGTATAACCCACCCTGTACATTACATCACTTTGGCACAATGCTATGAGGCAAGGCAAAGCCTGTATAGGTAAAGCTTATGAAAGGGAGGTCAGCATCAACTGTACCCAATTATCCAATGCCTTAGTGAATATTTCCAGGTGTGGAGGTTTAACAGCACAGGGCTCACCTTCATTTTGTTTAACATTCCTGTTACGTTGATGCATTTCTTTAGGCTCGTTCTGTATGTGTCATTTAAGCAAGAAAATTATTGTAAGCGTCTCTCCTCAGAAACAGAAAACAAAATATCCCATAGTAGCAACAGTTTGTAGAAGGATGTTCGTTTGAACATAACAGTTCAACTGGACTGTGTTTGTTTACTTTTCTTTCAAAGTTGTGTCGTCTTCTTCCAAAAATAGCTTTTTTTTTTCGAAAATTATATAAATATATATATAAAATATTGAATTATATATATATATTATATATCTATATTATATATATATATATATATATAGATATATATATATATATATATATATCATCACAGTCGTATATATATCAGTGACCTTTAGAATAAAAAATAAACAAACCATGACAGATTAACTTTGCAACGTAATGTTAAACAAACTGGACAATCAATATGGTCTTCTTTCTTGATAAAGGAAGGCTCGACTATGGAAGAATGTACCATATCAAAAGTCAGCAATTAATACAATTTTGGAGCACATTTGCACAATTTAGTGGCACATTGCAGCTTTAAAAAAGGAAATGTTCCAACAGTTAGTTTTGTCACTCTGACAGTAGAAATGACTGACCAGCGGGGTTGCTGTCCTACTTCAGTGTGTCAACACAGTAAAACATGTCTCACGAAAATAGGGTTGTAAATAGCTTTCTTTATATATATATATATATATATATATATATATATATATATATATATATATATATATATATGCATTCAGTAGTGCGATTGCGTTTATAATTCTTCTGAAGAACATTTTACATGTAAGTCTTTATAAATAAAACAAAAGCAGGTTATTTGTGTGTACAGAGCCACCATCTTGCAGGTAATAATATCATATTCTAGTATTACCCAGGAAAGTTGGTAAATGTTAACATGTATTCAAGCAGCTCTGCTGGACTCACTGTCAAATTAATTATTTGCGCATCTCAATAAAATACATTAAATAAAATAATGTAGATAATGGTTATTTTAGACACGGGTGCTGCAGAAGGCCTCTACATGACCTATCTTTATTATTTGTTTATCCAAGGCAATTTACAGAGACTAGGGTGTGTAAACTATGCATCAGCTGAAGAGTCACAACAACATCTCTCCTGAAAGGACTGAGCACAAAGAGGTTAAGTGACTTGCTCAGGATTACACATCAAGTGAGTTGGGATTTGAACTGGGGACCTCCTGGTTACAAGCCCTTTTCTTTAACCACAGAACCACACTGCCTCCCTATCTGTTTGTTAATAATCTCTATGGTACAGTTTTGTGCACGCCCACTTAATCTCTAAGGGATCAATTGCATGTGACCACCATAGCTCTGCTTGGTGTCAGTAAAACATTACATCAGAGTAAGAGACATTGCACAGGCAGGCTTGATTTATTTACAGAGATGCTAAAATTGCATATGCGAGTCCAAAGAAATGAATTAATGTAGCAGGAATGTTAAACAAATCAAAGGTGATCTCTGTTCTGTTAATAAACTTCCACACCTCTAAATATTCAATAACCCTGTAGGGACTCCAGCTGCTGCTGACTCTGTTTAGCAGAAGTGTCGGGCCTCGTGTGAGGAGAGAATCCCCCAGCCTGGGTGTCCTTCCACACTTAGGCGCACGCCTGCCTTATTCTTGAGCAGGATCCCTCTTCCAAAGCCTGTGCAGATAAAGCCTGCTGTCATGTTTCAAGAATGCGATCCCTGCATAGATACATTCTCACAGTTCAAGGAGGGGAGCACGCCAAAGAAAACAGCTGCAGTGCTTTCAGCCACCGAATCCTTTCATACGTGGAGTCTTTCAATGATCTAAACCAGAGCTAGCTTTTAGTATAAAGGAGCCATACATAGATGAGCTGTGGACTCACATTACAAACACAAGCGGAGGTCTGTTATGATATAATAAGTGTCCGATCTTAACCCAATAAGTATCAAATTCATTTTTCTTTGAAAAAATAAGAACACAAGCTGTATTTGTGCCATTTCATACATTCTAAATCAATATGGTTAGGGTTTGTTTTTTTTTTAAGCCAAAAATAAAAATCTGTTGAATTTACTGTTAGTGATTGAACTTTAATAAAAAAAAGAAAAAAAAAACTACTAATAATTCCTGTCTCGTGTGATTCTTTGTGATTTAAAGAATAATCTCTTCCTATAGTCAACAGTAAGTCATCAGAATTTCCTACCTGCATGAAAGCAGCAGAAGGT
>NC_054574.1:2006054-2031054 GCF_017654505.1 Polyodon spathula | reverse complement strand
TGAAGAGGAACCACACCAAGATCCTGGAACACGTTCTGCTGGGGGGCCAGACCACAGTTTGACTAGACTAATAGGAGGACCAATGAGGTTTCACTGGCAACTGGCACAGTGCTGCCCTGGAAATTCTGGAACTTTTCTCTTTTATAAAACAGCGGATTTAATCTACAGTGTATGTTTTCACTGTTGTGATGAGAGGCTGTCCTTGTGATGCTTACCGATTTAATATACTGTACATTGAAACATATACTTGAGTCTTGTTTTGATTTTTTCCTTTGGCAATATTGTATGAAAAGCTGACAGTTGTGGTGAGAGGTGAGCCTTGTGATACTTTGAGACAATGTTACACTTCATTATATACATTCACATATCTCTGCTGTTTCTGATTGGTCTTTTAGTCTGTTTCCAGTTGGGGGTTCCTATTCAAAATGGGTTAAGAAGGGGCCCTCTCAAAACAAAGTTTGAGAACCTCTGTTTTAAAGGGATGCGTCGTGGTTGATTGTAGCAGTTGCTTGTGTTGTGTTGGGTTTCCTTCCCATGGTCTAAGGTAATAATTTGTGTGTGTGTGAGGGCACGTGCACAGGGAGACAGTTGTGTTTAAGCATCAAGTTCCTCAACTGTTTGTTGATCATCAGAGTCCAGAAAGGTGTGGGGCTGATAGAGCCGTGTGTTTTCCTGTCTGACAGACTCCCAGGTTTCCTTAAAGGCATGTTGTGATGAAGTGTTATTTTTTTAGGCTGAAGCCAAGCATTGAAAATCAACAAAAGCTGTTGCTGTGAAAGCCAAGACAAAACCCCTAATGGATATTGATGGAAAAAGGTTGCATTGTGTCTTATCAGGCTGGACTAAAAGCAGGCTGGAAGAGTGGAATTGACACACAAGAAGAAATGTTTGACCAAGACTGCAGTAAGAGAATGTGCCCTTAGTGTGACAATTTACCATGCCTAAAATACTCCATGTAACTTGCAATCATTTGATATGGGTAATGAAACCAGTGTGTGGTTTCTTTGTTGAAGTTCTTGATATATTTTCAGACCCTGACATAAAAACAGTGAAGGTACTGCACACATTTATCTTTACAGGCAGGGTTGTGTTGCATTTCAGTCAGACAGGGAGTGCTGTATTATTGAGTGCAGTAATTATGGAGCAGTTTCTCAGATCTGAGAAATGACCCTGAACGTACTGAAAGCAGTCATACTTCTGCTGGTACAAAGAGCAACCTTTCTCTCTAAAGGTATCAAAAGGAACATTTCAGGTGGGGGTCGGGATGCCTCGAGTCATAGGGGGCCTTGAGCCCAGAGAGCTTGGGAACGTGGGACTGTGCTGACACTGCAGGGGCTGAAATACACCCAGACAGTGACAGGCTTCTTCCCACAGCTGCTCCTGTAGATGGCAGCCTGCTAAGTTTTGTTCGGCTGAAATGCAGTCTGTACTGTGAGACATTTCATAAAGTTCCTAATAATGTGGCTGCTCGTTTAAGTACAGTGGCACCCCATCGTTATTATTATTGAGCCAAATGAAGTAAGACTTTAATATAACCAAAATATAAACACATATCCATATGCACACCATATTAAAATTGTGTGTGCACTCGGTTTATGAGACCAGCGGACAGGCTATTGGTTAATGAGAAGCCTGCGTTAAGTTACACCAGTAAGAGCGCCAGATTGCACAGAGATTTTTAACATTTTTAATCTGCAATTTTCTCCTTTCAAAAATCATAGCAGAGATGCCACGTGTGGGATCTTGTGATTTGATTTACAGGTCAGTATCTTTATAAAAGTTTACCAGAGTAAGTTAAAGCCTAGCAAAATGTAATAAATCATAGAGAAAGCATGGTAAATCACAGGTGAGATTTAAAAAAAAAAAAACATTGGTATATGACTATAACCATGGGAAAACTGCACAATTAAAGTACAGTGCAAATTCACTATGGTAACCCTTTCTAAGCGATATCCCTGAACATTGTTGGTGTTTTTGGAAGAGAAAGTATGTCATGCTCTGGAACAGATTGGGCCAGTATGACTACTGCAGAGCGGTAAGGTTAATTAAAGACTACAGTAAACGCTTGAAACTCGGCCTTTGGAGAATGAGTCGGGGTACCTTATAACTCAAAGAAGAGTAACAGGTGAGTGGTACCTGAATCCATTGAGATGGGAGTTTAAATCCTGAACTGTGCTTCTGTGTCCCAGTAAACCTGCAGGCATAGTGTCACCCAGCTCCTGTGGGGAGGCACGATTCAAACATCAAGAAGCGCCCATACTAGTGACAAGTCAAGTGCAAACCCCAATATTGGGTGGTACAGCTATGCCAGTTTGCACAAGCCTGGTTTTGGCACGTCCTTGGCTATTTCACCTGGAGGGTCACGTTGTCCCCATCCTTTTAATGGTTTTAATGGCAAGTGCTACAGATGCCGAGAGCTTTCTTTAACTCGATGTTGATGTCCCGTTTTGCCATCAAACTACATGTTTCCACAGCATTCCCGTTTGAGACTCCTGTAGCTAGTGGAAGTGCTAAACAGGCAAGATATCTGGAATTACTCTATTTGTTGCCAGCTCACTCTAATGAGGCTCATCCCTACGTTCCTCTATTGTATGATACTATCGAGGGGCCTTTTCACTCTGCTTGTGAACCTTTTCTAAAAAAAAAAAAAAAGAGAGGGCTAGGTTCAAGGAATGCAGTTGGTTAAGATTGGAGCCCATTCCTTCTGCGATTCACACCGAAACAGGTCGGCCCTCATTCAGAGTGGTGAGGAAGGTGATGTGTCAGAGTTTCGCATTATTCACATTTTTAACTACTTCAGAGTTCTTTGTTACAGACTGCAGGATTAGGGTAAGACCACATTCGTTCATGTGATTTAGGCAATGCTTATATATGAATGAATCAAAATGAGATTACAAAAGAGTCCTCAACAAAACATTCTTTCAAACGGTCGTTTGACTAATATGAGTCTACCCCCTCATTTAGCTTGTCCTGTGTATCTCACTACCGCAGAGCTATATAATATTTGCTTGGCAAGAACACTTTGAGAAATCGTTTCATGTATGACTATCATGGCAATGTTCGTAGGAGCTACATGCTTGCTGCCTACATGTAACCCACGTTTATACCTTTGAGTCCGTGTGTGTGTGTGTGTTTTCTGGTATTCTGACACACCTTTAACTATTTGTTTAAGTAGGTGGAGTAGTCAGCCTGTGTCTGTCTGTGATGTGTATTTGTAACAAGTGTCATGTCACCACCTGTTATACCAGGAAATATCAGTCATGAATTCAACATACAAACACAATGGGTTGGTTTCTAATACAGTTTTAAACTCTAAGCCTGTGTCTGTATAATAAAAACATTTATAAAAAGCAATCCCATGCTTTCGTTTATTTTGCTTCCTAAAACTTCAAAATGTTGTTTTAAAAGTTCTTGTAAAAGCATGCTTATTTGCTTCATAGATTGGCACAGATTCAAGCAAGCTTGTGTCTCTACTGCTGAAGTGACAGACACAAGGACGGATGCCTCCCCATACATCCAGATTCCCTCGATAGCTTGTGCTAATGAGTGACCTCGTAAGGATATACAGGTAAGTATGTCCTTCCCCAGATTCTCATACTCTTAACCCTGTTTCCACTGCCTGGGTCTCCCAGCTACGGCTGCCCACGTTAACAAAACAGGGCGTTTCCACGGCTCGCCCAAGCAACAGAGCATAGCTGTCTAGTCAGGTTTAGTATCTCATTATTTCAGAGACAATGATTCTTGGTGATAAATCTCCCTCCCGACCTGTGAGGGCGCTGGACTGGATGGCAAGGCAATTCAATCCCAGGGTCAGGTGGAAGTTGGGCATCTAGAAAAGGGGTGGAGCTACGGTACACTAAATCATCGACCCAGAAGGGACACAATGTGGCAGCTGCGCATTGAGAGGAGCGGTTGCAATCATTAACCAAGGGGGCGTAGCGAGGTGATCTGTTCCTTTTGTTGTGGTTAATGCTAACCCGGAAGGAGATCCGTGTTATATGTAACCAAACTGGCTGCAAAGGAACAATGTTCATCCTGTTTTTGGCACACAAGGCAAAAGTCTGAAGTCGTATTCTTTTCACGATAAACACAGCAAAACGTGGCTTTCTTAACCATATTCCTTTTTATTTGTAATGAGCCTATAGTTAAAGGCATTTGTTACCACCAGTTGCTTTAAAACAAAACAATACAATTCCACAATCCCTCAGTGAACTGTAACGCACGGCAGTCATGTCTGAGGTTGGCCAGGTTTGTTAAAAAGCACTGAAACGCTTTTAATTTGGGCAGCTGAAGCCTATAGCACCAGTCAGTGGAAACGAGGCAAGAATAACTTCACAATTCGAATCTCTCTGTGTGATTTATATATACAGTATATTTTACATAGTGTCCTGCAATATTAAAATGAGCAATCTTGAAATAGGTGTCATTTACTAAACCAAACTGCAACACAACATAAGCACAAAACGGAGCATCACGCAGGGCCTGGACCATTGCAGTCATGGAGTCCATGCCACTCTGTATTTCACTGTTGCAGATTTAGCTGGAGTTCGATTGCACTGGCAGGTAGTGGTTGGGTTTTCCCTCAACTGTCTATCGAGGTGTTCCAGGCATGTTCGATAGTATTCATGCCGGGACTCCGAGGAGTCCTGGGAAGAAGCTGCAGCCCCTCTAATCAAGAGAAGAAGTGTCTCTTTCAGAACCCTGTGTGTTGTGCTGTAGATCTAACCTCTATAATAGAACTTGTTTCATTTTAAAATGTGTGTGTGTGTGTTGCAAAGGGAAGAGTGAGTACCTGTGTAGAGCACGGAGATAATATCTCCAAGCGCTACACTAGCAAAGCAAGCTCCACTGCATTCCACAGCCAGCAGGAAAAACAACACGGTGGGATAGGAGAGACACAGAAGATGTGGAAACTTAACCATGGTAAAACTATTACAATGTAACAGTGGTACTTGTGTAGTCTCTTTCAGTTCATTTCCAAACTAGGACCTTCTTCCAGCTCCTCATCAACTAGGTTCAATTTAACAATTGAAAGAGCCGATGGCAGTGAGGCTCTGGACTGAAAGGGACTGAGAGAGTCTCTAGTGAGACCACTGAAGCAGAGCTGAATTACTCTACAGGTTACCTGGGAGACAGAACCTTTGTGTCTGCTTATTTAGAGCTGTGGGGGAAAAAAATGAGAGAATTCTTATCTTGGCTGGTTTTACTCCTGGGGAAAATATCAGGATTTTTTATTTATTAAAAGATTGTGTATATGTGTGTTTGCGTGTCTCTTTATGATCACTCAGCTCCATTGCTGACAAGCGCTTTCATTGGAATAATGGCAACCATTCCAAACGGGCTGGTCTAGGTTCGCTTCAGAACCTGGTTTCTATCAAAAGGTTCAACCCTTATTTTCTTTCACTTTTTTCTGCCCTGGATATTCAACCACATTTAATTCCCATTCCAGCCCCTCTCGGGAACACTTATTCTCTAAATATGTTGATCCCTCAATACAGAACTGTCCCATTCTAATGCATTTGAATCGAGTAGACCAGGGCCAGCATGGTTAATTGCCATTAACTCCACTAGACTCTTTGTCTGCTAAATATTTTGGGTCCCTGGGTAGACGACTGCCCCATCTTCAACAGATTTCAACTTGCAACATGACCAATGAGTTCAGTGGCTCCCCAAATGCAATACATTCATTCCTGATGACGAATGGGGGGGTAGTTGTTCTGACCTCAAATGATATTTGATCAACTTGATTTATTTGTTGCCATAATTTATTTCTGATTAAGTGTTTGAATGTATTGATCATCTCAATCATGGGGTAAGAATTGGAAAGCAGGTATCTGTGTGCATTGACAGTAAGTGAATAAGGTTGATGCTGGGAAGGGTGGAGTCCTCTGCTTCTAATGGAGGATCGTCAGGAGTTCAGAGTTTATGAATAGGGCTCTCTGGTCCTGAGTGGGGTATTTCAAGATGAGACAAAAGGAGACAGACTGCTTTGAACTCGAGAGACCACATGACTGCTGGGTTTCCATTGCTGACAGAGGTGTGTTTTTCATTCTCGCTCCCTCTGTGTCGCAAGGAAATTCTTGCCATTCTAGTTTATCAACAGTAAGAGGCTGTTTTTTGTATGCATTTCCCTGAGACTGATCAATGATATCGCACACGCTCAGTAAGAATCCCGGCAAGGGGCATTGACCTCTGAAACAAGATGGTAGCCCTTTGGAGCAGCGCACAATTTTACCTTACAGACGTACAGGATTTATACAATTAGACTGATTCCATTGTTAGTAAAGTATAACATTAACACATTCTTACCTCTCACTGGCATACCACACTGCCATGAGGCCCTTTTTGTTTTGCTGTTCATCTTTTAGTTTTTCCAGAGTTAATTGTCAGTCCATTAATCCTGACACTGTCAGCTCACATCCTGTGTTAATAAACAGGACCCTGTCAAGCACATTGATAATGAAACGCAATGGTTTCCGGACAAAAATCACATTTATTCAGACAGTGTAGACTGCACGCTTTGCGACAGGATCTCCAACTTATTTACTGTATTTACATTCTTAAAGTAATTAAAAAAAAGAACTGTTAACCCAGGCCTTAGATGAAACCTCTGAGTTTCTGGTGCGGTTGCTTTATTGGGCGTGTTTTTTGTTTGGAGTAGAAAGCTTTGAGAAGCTAACCCTTTGTGTTTGTGGCAAATGTCTCAATAAGATCCAAGACTATTAGTAATGGCCAACTATAGTTAACGACTTCAAGAAGCCAAGAGATCTGTAACACTTAGAAGTGCATTTCAGCTCACAAGGGTGTTCTCCTTGACAGCATAGGAACATGAAGCCGGGTCCACTCCTCAGCGATCAGTTGAGCAACAAGTTTCCTGCATTTAGAAGTGTGGTTTTTCTGGCAATCACCCTGGCCTTGTCGGTTCTTTCCTTCAGTCTGTCATTATCTTAAGTAAACGATGGCTTCACTAATTACTGAGGCGTCATCAGAAACACGGGGCATATAACTGAAATCTTTTTAAATAGCTGACATCTTTTTTTTTTTAATTCACGCCTCTAAAGAGTCAGGATAGTGTAACAACCAATCCTATTTCACAGCCGTACACATGATAAAAAAAAAAAACGTCATTACAAATCGCTCAGCAGATCGCTTGAAAGTAGAGCTGGTCTCTGCTGTAAGCAACCAGTCATGCAACTGGTGGCAGGAACGTCCACATATAAGAGATTCAGGTGGCCAATGGTTTTTACACCAGTCTTCTCCCCAGTTTGGAATTGCAAATTGTGTAACCCCCCAGCGAGGCTGAAACATGCTGCTAAATTGTCATTTTTTACACTGCTGAACCACCAGACTAATGGTGCCGGAGGACGACTCAGCTCTGCATGGCTCCACTGCAGACCGGCAGGCACATCAGCCACAGGGGTCGCAGGGGTGAGGTGAACCGTGGACTGCCCTGCCCTGCCCTGCCTACACGGGCGGCTCGGCCAATTGTGTGCTGCCCCTTAGGAACCCCCGGTCATGGTCGGCAATGACATAGCCTGGATTTGAACTGTGATCTCCAGGCTACAGGGCTCAACCTGCACTCCATGCAGCGCGCCTTGGCTGGATGCGTCTCTTGGGAGCCCCCGCTATTTTACCCCGTCTTAAAATATAAAAGACGACATGACAAAGACATTATCTTTTGTGCTGTCTGTTTCAAACAATGCAAACATATAAAAGAGCAACAGATATAGTCCTAAAAATATCTATAGCCATCGATTTGTAATTGCTGTGCTTATTTTAATATAATTAAAGTTCTGTTTTTACACACTGTTTAGAAAGACAGGCTCAAGCTGCCTCTGTGGTTGCTGGTTTTGTAACATCACTTTCCAGCCCCTTTGCTGTTGAGCAGGAAGAGTTTGCTATTGGAACACTCATTATTAGACATCAGGGATTCATCTGACCCTATAGGTGACCTTCATAGGATAATTAACCAGCACTGGGGAATCGTCCTAACAAGGTATAGTTTAGTCAAACACTTTGTTAATAAAGACCAATGGGTTTTTTAAAAAAAATTTTTTTTACTATTTATCTAGCTAGTCCAAACAAATTTAGCACTTCAATGCACTGACTGAATAGACTTCATATTTACCTTTTAATAAACCACCAGTAACACCCAGTGCTGAATAGCAGATCCAAATACTATGTTCTTGCTGACTGGAGTTATCTGTTGAACAAGGAATTACCTTTCAGGTGTGGTGGAGTTGATTGGTTTGTATGACTGAAGGTGTTATGTGAAGATGCATTGATCAGATCTTGCCCTGCAACAATAGAAGTGGTTGTTTTCCTGCAGTTGCTGGAATCCAGCCAGTTCCATACACAGCCGAGGTGAGCCCGTACCAAACCCCCGGGGAGAGTCACCGGCACAACCCTCACACTGAATCACTCTCTGTGCTTCTTCTATACTGCTGTGACAGGAACATGCACCCCACTGCTCTGTGACAGGAGGCTGGCTGTCACCAATCAATCAATCAATCAATCAATTGTACTTTTACATAGTGCCTTTCCTGTAAAGCATCTCAAAGCCCTGTACATAGCATAAAATACATCAACAATTGTCAATACAGTTACCTCCGCTACATTAAGATACAATATAAACATACATTAGAAACATCCATTATTATATTTTAAAAAAACAGTTAATTACCAAAAGCCAAGGAAAACAAGTGTGTTTTAAGACGAGTTTATATTGTCATCAGAATGTTTTACCTGAGAAATCCGTTCAATAAAGCGTAGAGATCCACAGCGAGCTAGTAGTTTGGATCTATGATGGAAACTGACAGACAGCAGTCGCAGGTTTCTGGTGTCAATCGGCGATGTTGCAGCCCTGCGAAAGTTTCATGAAAACCGATTTTTTTGTTTGGGAGCTGCGTGCGATTGCGGTATTCATCTCATTATTGTACTGCACTAGATGTGACAGTAACATTACAATATATATTTTTAAGTTGGATGCCACCGGTCCCTGTTTTCCCTGGATCGCCCCGGGTTTGAGGAAGGTGTCCCGGGAATTCTTCTCAGGACTCTAGACACCAGCACCATAAACTGAACCCAAATTAGATCAGCCAGGATACAATATTACTGCACACAATATGAACTGGCTGTCAATCCTATAGTAGTAATATTATCAGTGGTTCCTACTGGATGAATTATACAGGATTTATAAAGAGTTTAAACTTTTAAACACTCAAACAACTGTAAACGCCTGCTATACTAAGTGCAATACTATCACAACGACTTAAATAAGACATGGGGCGGTACATCATTTATATCATACAGTTAAAGCAGTGCAAGCACTGTACATTTAAGACTTTCACAACGCAATGAAAGGCCAGTGCAATTTTCACAAGGGCTGTTGTGTTGTCTTTTGCAGATGTAAATGCTCTCGTATTCTTTCATTATCTGTACGGCAGAAAGAAAACCGGTCGGTGTGGTTGGGTGACTCTGCCCGCGGTGGAATGCAGAATGAAACCTGCCTTGACGGGGTGGGACCAGATGTGGTCTGTCTGTCGAGGCAGACTCCCGAGCACCTGGCATTGTTCGCTTTACCGGCTACCGGGATTATCGTTTCAGCGGAAATATTCTCTAGAACAGCGGCATCGCGTCCCGGAGACTACCAGCTATGGCCCTGCTCCTCTCAGCTCTGTTCGTCTGCGTTTCATTCTGTACCGTCAATGGACAAAGTAAGTGTGGTTTTGACCGAAAGTTTTTAAAGTTTCGATTGTTTGTTCCAGTATTTTTATTTATTTTTTGTTAAAAAGTTGCTTATTATTATTATTATTATTATTATTATTATTATTATTATTATTATTATTATTATTATTTTTATGCCAGACACTTTTCATAAGCACACAGACACCTCATCTTAGTACCAGTACCTAAAGCAAGCCTTGGATTGTACCTGATGTAAATGGGATCTTGTGACCTTTTCAATAAATATTGAATTGTGTTTTATTGGGTTGGGAATTCTTTCATGTGTAATATTGTCTTTTACCTTATGATTTGGGGTTTCAAGTTTTAACATGTACATGCTCCAATTTCGTTAATACTCCTGAGTGTTGAACTAATCACTAGACATTTCAATTGCATTCAGAGATACCAGTGTGGTGTTAGAAAGTGGTACATCGTCACAATGTAGTACGCATACCAAAACTTGACCCGTGTAATGTCAGAAAGTGGTACACTGTCACGTGACAGTAGTACGCTGTCATATTTTGGTGCGATCTGATGGGTGTTTTCCTATTGTCAAGCAGAGGCACATTTACCATTAATTAAACATCTTTTCTTTGCAAACTTAAACTGGAAACAGACAATCAATTTCTCTAAAAAGAAAAAAAAAACAATTCACAAAGAACAAGACGAGATGAGAAGTCGCCGCAAAGTTGCACAAGTAAAAAAATGTACAAGAGCCAACGTATCGCATATGATAAATATTCACATACTGCTTGTTTCTTGCTAAATGGGGAGTACTGTTTTAGCGATATAGAAAGAAGTTATGAATTTTCCTTCTATTTTTTTTTTTTTTTTACTGTAGTCCGCAAGGTGTTGAAATTGCCCAAGGGTACTGGGGGGTGGTTCAGCTTTTCTGTCCATTGAAACCGCCAACTCAGAAGCCACCTGTTGAATGGTTTAGCATTGCAGAATAGTTTATGTTAATTTTCATTGCGTCATAGGCAGAGTTTTACATCTGCTGTACACTCTCACAAGCAAGTGTTTCATTCGGTCTTTCTCTGGAACCTTTATTGCACTTAGGTTCTATATAGAACAATATTATTCTTATAAAATGACATCTCTTTTCAACTTCTTTATATATATATATATATATATATATATATATATATATATATATATATATATATATATATATATATATATATATATATAAATCCCACTGCTGTCCGGTACAGAATGCTGTTTCTTTATAGAACCTGAACAAAGGTTCCAGAGAAAGAAGGAACAGTGTTGAACAATCAGATTCTATTTACAATACAATTCACATTTCCATAGTGCCTTTCATCCCAAAGTGCTTTACACAAATAACACACTCCTGATTTCATAAAGGCATTGTCTAGTTTCTGGTGTACTGCTGGAGATCGTAGGATTCAGGGGTTAAAGTACGAATCAGTATGCGATTTCAGTTTCAATACAACGTATTTTTTTTCTTTTTCAGTCCAAGTTCCATATGTTCCCGGAATCACACCCTACAATTTACCAGGGAGGGTCACCGCATCAACATTCTCGCTGAAGATGCCGCTCTGTTACTTCAATCAGACTCTGACAGGCTGCACAGCTGCTCAGTGTGAAATCTGGCTGGTGGTGGCCAGGAATGCAACCGGTGAGCCCAGGGGATGTAGCTAATGTTGAATTCTTAAAGACGATCAACTCTACTTTTTCACTGTGGTTTAAAAGCAGAATTTCTAGTTTAAAGTACTTAAAGTGATTGAAGCAAACGTTTCATAAATCTTCCTTGTCCATCACTTCCATTCACTATGATGGCGTCAAAGTGCAGTTTTGAAAGATGCACATGTTATATCAAACATGGGTACAATATAGCATAGCATCATGGTTGTACAATGAAAATATGTGTTTGTGTACAATGTGTTTCTTTCAAAACTGCGCAATTGAGCTCAATAACAAGTGGAAGATATTAAGCAGAAAATAGGAGGCACTTTTTTACTCAGTGAATTGAGAGGGTCTGGAACCAACTCCCCAGTAATGTTGTTGAAGCTGACACCCTGGGATCCTTCAAGAAGCTGCTTGATGAGATTCTGGGATCAGTAAGCTACAAACAACCAAACGAGCAAGATGGCCCAAATGGTCTGCTCTCGTTTGTAAACTTTCGTTAACATATCTGATAATCTAATCACTAATTAACCCACCCCTTGAACATCATTTAATACTCTTTTTGGAAGGGAAACATTTCACTTGTCGTCACAAAAATGACGCATAGCTATATTAAGAAACGCTGGCCCAATCAGTATTCCTGTAACAGTGCTTTGCCCCAGTCTTTCACAGTGTTGTCGTTTGCTTCTACCGCTCTGTGATTGCCAAAAGGTCTGATTTGTTTTTATTTTCTGAACACAGCACAAACCCTATTTGATGCCATTAAAGGAAATATACTGAATACCAACGTGAACTCCTATCAGAATGCTTTTACAAATCCAGGGACCTTCTTTCTGACCAAAGTGGGGACTCAGCAATCCTTTGTATGTGACGAGCCGACTACAGTCCAGGTGTTCAGAGTGGGGTCTGACACCACGTGCACGGCTTTGTCTCCCACCTGTAACGGACCTCTCCCTCCCAATGCGGATCTCAGGTGCAGCTGGACAGCAACGCGCTTTTGTACTCATGCGATTACACTTTCTTGTTATTAAAAAAAAAAAAAAAAAAAAAGGTTACCCAAAACTGAAATGTTTGTGTTAAAGAACAAAGAACTGTAATGGTAAACTGAGTTTGGTTAATCGCTTATCACAATCCTATCGCCAAAACTTTTGCATTGCCCTATAGAATGAACTCATTTTGCATCAGAAAGTCGAATGAAAACTGCTGAATCATTTTGCATTAATATATTGAATTACATACCGCTTTGTAGTTTGGCCATAGCCGTAGAATACCCTTTTTATATGGCTTGCGTTTTTAACTTCAGGATTAACTTCTTTCCTGTCAGTAACCAACCATCTGCTTCCACTAGTGACTAACATGCTTTCAGCCAGTAAGAGGTTTTGAGAAGCAGACACTACTGAGGTGAAATGACTGAGGAAATATCTAATCTAGTGCAGCACCACATAGCATGTTTAAAAACCAAACAAAAAAATAAATAGCTACCTAATGGAAGTGCATAAATAAAATGTTTCACTTTTATTAATAGAATTGTGTTTTCCTGTCTGTTTCAGAGTGAAATATGTTCTCATTGATCCTATCATAAGCAAAAAAGTGGAAGTGGAGTCACAGTGGTCACAACCCATCCTCCTCACACAGGGTAGGTGCCAACAGGAAGCACTGGGGCTCTGCTTCACCCCCTCTCAAACCTGTAACCACAGAAGTAGCAAAAGAACGAAACTCAGTGTTTCTCACGAAGCACAAACCCAGAGGCACGCACCCGAGCAACAACAGCATGAAAATAAGAGGGCAGCTAGATAGAGAATATTCGAGCCCTGTTCAGATCGACTGCAAACACAGTGCAGTAACCAGGACCTGAGGACACGGACTCAAATGAAGTGGAGACAGGCTAGGGACAGAAGACAGGAGACACTGCTGTACTCAGAGAATGGTGAGGGGATGGAACGGGTTACCTAGCTGTGCTGTTGATGCTGAATCACTGGGATCCTTTAAGACAACGTTTTAAGATCACTCAGCGATTAGGAACCAGAAAGAGGTGTAGGGGCCGGGTAACTCAGATGGTATTTGTAACAATAGATTCCTTAAACAGCAGTTAGATATTGCATTCAGTTACTGACCGCGTGTGTATGGTGTCTCTCTCTCTCTCTCTCTCTCTCTCTCTCTGCAGTCAAGACCCAGCAGAGTATTGATGAGGGTTTTGGGAAGCGCTCCGGAGCGATGATTGTCATCACTGTGATTCTGACCTGCTTGACTGCCATGCTGTTGTTTGGCTTGATCACTGCAGTCATCTTGCCCTAGTGAGCTGATTGTCTCTATCTCTCCCTCTCTCAAATTCAAATTCAAATTCAATGAAAAAAATATTGGCATGACAAAATGAAATATATATATATATATATATATATATATATATATATATATATATATATATATATATATATATAATCACATATTCTACATCATAAACAAAGTAGTAGTATGTGTAGAAAAATAAATTAAAGGCAATTGCAGGACACAGAGAAAAATCAATATGCCTGTATACACAGGCATATAACCTGTAGGGCAGAGGGGTTATGTACCTATGTGCTAATATCTAGCATTATCAGTGCTGTGAACTAATTCAATTGAGGGTAGTTGTTATTATTTGTTTAAATAGCAGACTTCTTTATCCAAGTGACTTACAGAGACTAGGGTGAACTATCAGCTGCAGAGTCATCTCACCTGAAAGACAGAGCACAAGGAGGTTAAGGGACTTGCTCAGGGTCACATTGTGAGTCAGTGGCTGAGCTGGGATTTGAACTGGGGACATGCTGGTTACAAGCCCTTTTCTTTAACCACTGGACCACACAGCCTTCAAATCTGTTAGCTTGCTTTGTTTTTATTCATTGATAAAAAGGCAAGCGAGAACCAGCCCGTTATTCTGTTTAATAAAGAATCTGTCCTAGGAGTTTCCTGACTGCAGTAGTATGTGATTCTCATCTCTGTGCCCGTGTCCTTCCCCTGCAGCTGTGGCGTCAATCGGGGTAAACAGGAGATTACTGCCCCCACCTCCCTGGGCTCCCTGAGGGTGAAGAGGTACAACACCCACAACGTGCACAGCCCGACAACCTCCACCGCGGTGACCAACCCAAACATCTGAGCCACCCCCTCCCAGCCAGCCATGGAGAGATGACGTGTACCCTACTGATCTGCCATCACCATTCCACCACCCCCACCTTCCCCCTCCGTATACCGACAGGGGAGTGTAATTAACTCAGACACAGACCCCCCCGCCCCCACCCCTTTCTATAGGTGGCTCCACTGTTAAACCAGATGAGAAGTTTTTAGAATGGTTTAATTATATTTTACTATTATTATTTCTGGATACTTTTAATCTGTTCTGTGTGCTGTATTTTGTTTATAATCTTGTTTAATCCATACTTCTGTTTGTCCATGTAAAAAAAAAAAAAGTCTAATATCTTTTTAGAACTACTATATTGAGAGCGACAATCAGAGGGTTCTTCCCAGAATGCCAGGTACGTGTTCCGCTTGCGATTGCTAAAGGGGTGCTCCTTCACGCTCAGGGTGTCTGTGTAGCCACAGCTAGTCTAGGGCAATTAGAAAATAGCAAGGGAGTACTCTGCTACCCTATATTATACAACACCCAGTCAGTGCGCTCTCATTGATCTGTGCGCTTGTCAGCCATTCTCTTATTACTAATAAGAGAACGACAGTTAAAGCACAGAGAGATGACACTATTTAATGACCCCTACTCTGAAACCTTTGGGGTTTATTGACTCAGGGGTTCCATTATTACCTCATAACATGCTATAGCAATGCCAATATACCTTAAATAAAGTTTAGGGACCTTTTTCAGATGCTGCACTGCCCCGGCATTTAGGGTCCAATAAAAAGTTGAAAGGGCACATTTCCATTCTCTTCATAGTGAAACGTTGCACACTCTGATGTGTGGAACCTTCGACTGCACTGAATTAAAAGGCTCATTCCAAAATACTTTGTTGCTACAGTGAGGAAAACCCCTTCTGGAGCTCCGCTCTCTATATATGGCTGGTGTAAGGTTCTCACAAGAGCTTCTGATACATTTAGCCCAAACATGTGTTGCTGATATTCGTAATAATAAAGAAAATCAATTGCAGTGTAGTTCACTGCTCATTTAAATAGAATGATTGCTTGGTGTGTATATATATGTGTGGGTTTGAGTGTATATATCAAGATTACTGCACTGTTTATCTTAGGGAGTCCACCTAATGGACACAAAGTGTTTGCTACTGTACCTTTTAGTAAAAGTATTATTATTATTATTTCTTAATTAAATAAATGTATTTAAATGATACTTTTTTGTCAATTATTTTAGCTCATTTAGGGTCATAATGGGAATAGCTTTTGTTCTTTAGATATTCCTTTGGCATTTCTTATGAATCTGTGGTTGCAAACTTTTATAAACTTGTATTAATTATATGCTAACTGCAGGGCACATTGATTCAATTTAAGTATAACATTTTAGACGGACAAAAAAAAGATTTTCAGTGCATTGAATTCTGTAACACCCTGTGAAAGGCTGGCGAGTGGATAGAGGCCCAGTGACAGACTGCAATTCAAAAAAATAATACTTTAATTATAAATAAACACAAAATAAAAGAGCACAAGGGCGGAAACAAAGATATTTAAACACAAATAACAAAACACAAAAGCAAAACTACAAAAATAAAGGTTTCCAGGCTGGGCGATGCCTTCACTGGGTTAGAAAATTCAAAAAACCACAAAACCAAAAACAGCAAGCACAACCATCTGCTAGCTTCTTCAGCTCCCTTCTCTCCCTAATGGGAAGCTGAGGCCTCCTTTTATGTCAGGTGGCTGAGTGCTGATTGATCGTTAATTACTCCAATCAACCCCAGCCACCTGAACACAATAAACCCAGGCAGGTAGGGGAATTTAACCCCATCCCTGCCAATCTATACAGGGCAGAGCTCTGCTCTGCCACACACCCTGAGCAAACATACTGAAAAGTGTGCAACTGGTCCCTGGTTCTTAACAGAAGGGTTAGTGCTGCTTGTGCTTGGGGTTTGACCTCCAGCGAATGATTGGTTCTGCTCGGCGACGCCAACTGTACTGTGCTGTTTTATCACAGGGTAAAAAGATGTGTGTGTGTTATATGACAGCATGTTGAAAATACAAAGCTCCAGGAAGTGCTTAATTTGTTAAACAGAACACACTTTCCCCCTCTGCTGCCCTGCATGTGTGTGGAAATAAAAGCCTGAAGAAACACATGATTCAAAAATAGGGTACAAGAGAGTAGAATCTGTAACTGGAGAAACACCCCGTCCCCCCCCCCCCCCCCCCCCCGTCCCCCAACTGGGTCTTGTGTAACTGAGCCACTTTTACACCACATCTTTACAGGGATGATGCTTTTAGACGGTCAGGGATTTTGCTGTATATTGCAAAAGATGGTGAAATCGATGGAGCTAAGAAATAATGTCAATATACTGCAGCATAGTTTGTATATTTTGCAAGTAGTGAATTGCTCATAAATGGAATAAGAGAAATGTCTTGTCTATTGTCTTTAACGGTGTATCATGCTTGTCTTATCGTTTTCCTGCACAATTCATGGTTTGAAGTTCTCGATGATCTTTGATTTCTATAGGGATCTTTCTTGCCTGTGTTTTTTCTACAGGTTTGAATATGCTCTGTCAATGCTTGGCTTTATCTCCCTCTTCTGGTAAAACTCTGCAAGTGCAGACAGCCTTTCCAATCATATGCCTTTCAAATCAGATCTGCACTGAGTACTTATGAAAAGTATTGTCAGGTGTCTGGAATTCATAAACATACTTGTTGGGACTGACTGGTTCACTACAATTACTGAGGAAGCATCCTTTTCTTTTGAGGTGTGGAATTCAAATGGTCATAAACTAAAATTGCATCTCTCTGCACTGGAAAGGGAAGGGCTCTCCAGAAACAGCAAGCTGTGGATTCAAGTCTCGCAATAATCTGTGCCCTGAATAAGTTTCATTACAACTGGAGGAATGGTTATCTAGGCCTATAAATAAGGGTGATGAATGTAGAGACAGGGCGCTTCCACAAGGGGGCAGGCTTCCCTGTGGTTTCAGCTGCTTCTACCCAAGTGTATCAGGGCGGAGGTTGGGAGTGAACTGGGTACACGGGTTAGGGATAGGGTTAGGGTTAGAGAGGGATAGGGATAGGATAAAGGTTACCTTGTGCAAAACAATGTACACATTAATTACATTGTAACTATGCATAATAACATTGTAATTACATGTAAGTACACATGCATTTACTAAGTAACTACTATGTAACCACACAGTAATTAGAGACACTCCATGTAAAGTGTTACCCACACAATAAAATAAAGAAACATGAACTGATTACTACAGAAACACACTGCAAATGTTGGTGTGGTATGGTAATACACACACACTGTCTCTTTAGTCAGTCACTGGCAGTTACAGTTGACAAATAATCCTTAAATACATGGAAGAACGTCACATCCCAACTTTCCGTGAGAGCTGTCATGTGGTTGAATCAATGGGAGAACAGGACCTTGAGATTATAGAAACTAAATCTGGAAATGTCACGTCAAAAGCCATGCCAGGGTTGCATTCAGAGTTTCGCACACAGACATTGTAACTTCATGAACATCCCATAGACATGTGCACAGCATGTGCAGAATTACACCTAGGTCACATGGCAGCTAAGTGAAGTCCCAGCGCATCAAAGAGGAGCATTGAAAGCCTGCGCTTACATGGAGAAGACAATGTGAATTCTAATAAAGAAACACCTGACTGTCACTCACCTCCGCTTACTCAGTTGCAAGCGACGCTGGTCTGTTGCCTGATTGCCTTTCAGGCTTCGTCACAATTGTCTTCTCATCTCCTTCCAACACACTCTGCTGCGGTCCTAAGACCTGCTGCAGCTTCAAGGGTTTGCTTTGGCATCTGAAAGTCAAGCAAAGCAGAGTTATTGGAGCTCTCCAGTTAGGCCTGGGCTGAGTGGAAGGGCTTTCTTCACAATAGCTGTGAAGCCGGGGAGGATGCTTAGAATTGCTTCCATTCCACCCGCTTACTTTTCAATACTAGAAAAGGGTAAAGCAGCAAAAGCAAATTGTATTGCATAGTTTATAGTACACTGTGCAATTAGCTGTGCACTGTAATCATTAGGTGATTGCATTGCAAAATCAGCTGAAATGATTGGCACCTGAAGTTGTTTTTCCAGTAAATCAATATGAGTACATTGCCACAGCTCCAGGATGCTTGAGTTTATAATACAGTGATAATATCATTTAATATAAGCCCGTATGTGTATATATTACTACTGGAAAAACTGCTCAGCTTCATCTCAGCTTACATCTATAAAAAACATACTGCTATTATTATTATTATTATTATTATTATTATTATAATAATAATAATAATAATATAATAATAATATAATAATAATAATAATAATAATGCAGTTTCAGAATATTATTTTGTATAGAAAGCCTACCTAAGCTGCACTGAAATGAAATCACTTTAACACAACCTGCCACCCAGACTCTGTAGTACTATTTTAATTTAATTGCATAAAATGTGCTGAAATCAATAAGCCCCACTAGGGAGAGAGAGAAGGCTCTCTATTGACAGACTCTGTGTAATTGCAACCGCTTAATGGTAAACGGTAGCGTGTGACAGAGTTATAAGGAATTGTTTTGTTAGCTAGCACCACTTTCAGGAAACAGCTCATAGAGTCTGCTAAGCCACAAATCCCATTGTGATACAACATTAATCAGACCTAAAGGGCACTTTCAGCTCTGGGAAGGGCCAATGCTGTTTCTTTAAAGGACAGGGTTTCCATTTTCTTTTCAAGTTTCGCTTCATTTATTCAGGTATTCATTAAGAGACAGATTGAATGTAAAATGCAATTATATTTACAGGTAAGTGCAGTGGCTAAAGTGAGGAAAACTGAAAGTGTGTGGAGGAACTACAACAGGGAGCAAAAGATTCTATGCAAAACCTGTCCGGTTAAATTGTCATTGTGTGGGATATCACCTGTTATTTAAACAGAACAGGGCGCAGGTAACATGCCACCACCACGTCTTCCCAAATGGGCTCTCTCTGGAGCAGTGGAGCCCACTCCCAAGAGTGAAGAGCAAACAACCTGAAGACATCTCCACCAGCTCCTCTGTGTACATTTCTGTGAACATCTGAAACATTCCTGACAGGTCGCAGCATGTCTCACTGCCAGGGTTAGATCTTCTTGCTATTTTTTTCGCAATCTTTTTTTTTTGTCTAATGTATTTATTTTTAGTTTTTCTAAGAGGGATGACCAAGTGGGCTAGGCACTGACCCCCCCCCCCCCCCCCCCCCCCCCCCCCCCCCCCCCCCAGCTCCAGATTCCCACTCCAACCACTGGCTCATCATGGGCAGGACAAAACCCAGAGGCAGGGTGCAGTGGTAACTCCCATTGAGCAGGTTTGATATCAGCTGCACTCCGCCCAACATCGCTTAAATAAAGTTTGGCAATCATTAAATACTAAAGCACAATTGAATAAATATCTGATTGTATTTAACGAGTTTCAAAAGTCCTATTTCCTGTTTGCAATCATTCGAAATGGTTTTGGGTTATATTATTTTTTATAATTATACAACCTAAAATCACTGCATTGCAAACACCATAAGAACGTAAGGGTATTGAAACAATAATCAGAATTTATAACTACATGAATCTACTCCTACAATCATAAGATGTTTTGTGTACTGTAATATTTAATACATCTCTCATATCTGTTGAAAATCTCCGGATATTTCACGCCTGTGAATCGTGATGAACGTTGACAATCCAGACGATAAATAAAGTACTGTGTATTTACCCCGGAGGGTTCGGCTCCGCCCTGAGGAAAACCCTGTTATTGGTTAGCGTTTACCATCCCCTCTGGCATCAGCATCTTGCTTGTGCGCGCAAGAGAGCAGTCTAGAGCAGCAGCAAGCGGCTGAGCCGGGCTTCTTAGCCCTACAGACTGCAGCTCTGTGCGGTAACTTTACCTGTACCTGTACCTGTACGAAACAAGGGGTATGTGTGTGATGGAATGCAAGGAACCGCAGATCTGAAACAGAGTTCATCAATCTGAACCATTCAAACAGCCCAAGAGAACCAGAGCAAGTGCTAATCAACGCTGGAGCCCAGCGGGTTTGCGAAAATGACAAAGCGCACCACTTTACTGATCCGGATCGTTGAAGGGAAGAATTTACCTGTGAAGGATATGTAAGTGCAATAAAAAAAAATACGTATTTTAAACCCATTTAAACGTGTGCAATACGTGTGCACCTTTCTATCATCCGCACCTGTTCTAAAGGTCCCCCTTTCTGTAAAATATGCGTAGTCCAATGCTAAGTAATTATAATAATATAAAATGCATTCGGATCTCAGCGAGTTGGCGTTTCTAAATTGCTCTTTACCGAGTTAAATAAAAAAGCTGCACGGTTGTGCATTTTTGAATTTGTGCTAGTGAAGCAGCCAGCTTTAGAAAGAGACACACTTGAGGCAGTCTATTGCAAGGCACATTGCTATCGTATCACCGCGCCTAGTAAGATCCTGAGAAATACAGGATATCCTACTGGAGGATCCTATCTATAAAAGCATGTTTTAGGACAAGCAAATGGTGATTCGTTTTACTACAGGTAGCTGAGGGGAATTGTAAATACAGTAAATACAAACCCTCGCAGTCTCCTTCGCCCTCTTATTTGCAAAGAAAGGTGTCTAGAGACCGTGTAAATCATTGCTGCAAAGCGGAGCCTAGAGCGCCCCTCTCACGGGAGCGTTCTGTGGGATTGCGATTATGATGAATGAGCGGGATTTATGCGATAAATTCCTTCCACATGATTAAAACACAACCGCCTTCGGGCTGGATTAAACCTGGCTTTTCCCAAGGATGGAGCGCACAGTTGAGAAATATTGAATAGCTGGTGTCACATTAAAAGAAACATTCTGAATGAAGAGATATCTAAACCTCTCATATACTGCTTCTTAATCTATTTGGTCAAAGAAGTTTGTCCCGGCTACTTTCAACAGCTTTGTTATTAAACAATTGCTTTAGTTATAGTTAAGGATGCGATTTTGCTTGGTTTACGTGTAGCTATGTAGGTCAGTGAATGAGATTTGTAGTAGCTCAGCGAGCATGTGAATGAACACAGATCTGATTTTTCATGTGCATTTAGCCAGTCGCGCACAGAGAAATAGGAACACCGTTTATTGGCATAGTACAGTATTACAAAAGATATATAATAATAGATATATAATGCTTGTTACAAGATTTAACATGTAGCTAAATATTTAACTGGCCAGCTAAATCTGGAGTTTGTATGCAAATGAGCTCCGCCCGCTGTGTGCTTTCACGCGATTTGATTGGCTCTTGTAATGCTGAAATACAAGATTAATGTTAAATCTGGAAAAAAAGACATGTTAAAATAATCACGCTTTTTCTTTTACACATAGCACTCATTCGTGAAATCCTTAGATATAGTAGAAAGTTACGCAAAGTTACATGCTGCGTCTTCACTGTTGAAGTCTCATGAACTATAATACGGTTTTGGAACTTGATGCCATGCAAAATAACCATTTTAGAGTGAGAAGGTGATTTATCCACCCTTTGACACTGAAAGCGTAGTTAGTTAGTACGAGCTCATTGATGTGGAAAGCCTCATTTTTAAGTCACTAGTAGCAGACTAGTCAATATTGACTGTACAGTAAATGATTTACTAATCCGTTAGCTGGCAAGCATATTAGTTACAATATTACCAGCTGTTCCATTACTGATCACATTAGAAAGGTTATCATCCAGTGCTGGAACAGCTCCCTGAGATGCCTCAGTGAAATCCACATTCTGAACTACTTTGTGAACAGCATGCTAATGCAGTAGCTCACTACAGCACACTTCATTCTGCAGCTCCTGTGGGCAAGAGGATGTTCTGCTTGTTACTCTAGGCTGTGTGATGCTGTAGGCTAGGTGTGTGTTTTTTATGTACTGTATGTGCCAACTTGCACTACAGCCAGTTAAGTCTTACTTCTGTTTTGTACAAGTTTCTTGCCCGTCTCGTTTTTCTGCAAATTCCAGACACTTATTTTCACTTTGAATTGGGTGAAGCCCATGTTTCCTGTCAACCATACAGTGTAGATTATCTCCCTTTGTGTCAGGCATGAGGGTCCCAAGTCCTATGTGCTTTAAAGGGCTGGGACTGGGGCTTGGGGGGCAGGGCTGGGCAGAGGAGGGGGCAGTGATATACTGTAGATGCTTCTGCTACCATGTCATCCCTCACCAGGAACTGCAGATTCAAAATGAGATCAAGCAGGGTGATGTATATCTACAGTATAAGTAAGAAATGGCAATGAGTAGTTGTGAATGTGGTATTGAAGACCGTAAGCAAATGAGGGTGAATCACGCTTTATAACAATGTCTGATTTACAGCATGTGGAAAACTGACAGACACAGACACCTCTGTATATACCCCCGCTCCTCCCAATAACTTCTGTTTAATAACGTTTAATAATGTTAACACCAGGTTTCATCATAATCTGCTGAGCGGATTTCCAGGTTCATAGTAAAATGTATGCCGGCCCATTGTATCCCCTGCAGGAGATGATAATAATAATGAGGGATGAAAATGGATTGTAAAGCCTTGGTTAAAGCTCTGAGTGTTTGAGTATGTTCAGGTCTTGTGGTTTGTTGTGTGACTGCCTGACTTCGGTGAGAAGCAGGGGCAGAGCACAGAAAAGGATGCACCTTTAGGATTTGAGGTGATAGCCGCCCACGCCTCTCGAAGCACAGAGACCTAAGAGAGACCCCCCTGCGCCCCTCGGAGTACAGAGAGCTGAGTGACCCCCTTGTGCCTGACCTTCACTTTACTGGCCTTCAAACACCCTGAGGCAGGGGGCTGGGGTACACGTGCCATCAGCCTTTGAGCTCAGGGGCAGGCGGCTCTTTGAACCGCTCTTGCGATACAGCTGGCATTTCAGCTCAAAGCAGTGTGAACTCACTCTCCCAGTCACAGATATTCATGACACACCACCAAGGGCAGTTTTATTTTTGCTTTGAGTTTCTTCCAGAAAAAAAGCAGTTTACTTCTTATCATATACATTACAATTGTGTCACGGTGTTTAACATTTAGTTAATTCACTGTTGACAGTCCTCTCCCATACAGGAGTCACGACTAAGCCCTGCCAACAGGAATCAACAGTGGTGCCAGCAGCAGGGGCGAGTTTGACGTGTACCTATTCAAACAATGCCATGGCTTTGTTAAAGTGCATGTATCTACACAACGATTCCATAAATCTTACATGCTGCTGCGCATTTGCTACACAGGTCTCAAATGTCCAGTTTTGAAAGAAACGCATGTGTTACAGTAAAGCTCTGTGTGCTGCACTTACTTGATCCCTTCACTTGCAGTTGGTCCTTCCCCTTCAATGGCTTTCTTGCTGCCTGTGACAATGTTGCCTGACCCTGTGTGTATTTCAGTGTTATATGTTGCGTGTTGTGTGTTAATGATGGTGTATAATCATTGGTACACAGGATATAAATGGGTCTGTGGAACACGAGTTGTTTAAAATGTATATTTGTATTTAGGCACGAGGATTGCACAGCACTTCACATGCAGGTAAAATGTAATAATATGCGAGCACGGGGAATTGCACTTTATTAATTCACGTGCAGTTGTACCACGACTCTAATTGAATGATTGATTAGCAATCGAGTCTCGGTACAGCTGGATAAAAGCAACATGTTTTCACTCACTCAGGGTTGTGTGTTCAGTGAGTGGAGAACGGGATTGGAGTCAGAGGTAATACTCAAAGTAATAGTTAAAATATCAGCTCATCGTGTTTATGTAGTCCGTTTTGTTTGTCTATTTATTTTGGCGAAAGTGCCGTGTCCTGTGTTTTGTTTGTCTTTACAACCTTTTATTTTCTGTCTGTTCGTTATTAAATGCTGAGCGACACCAATCGCTCAGCTCCCACCCAAGTCCACCTCTCTGTTGTTTATTTCCTGGTTCCTGTTTCTGGTCTGACGTCATCCACTACAGCCGTCTTCGTGACACTGCCGTTTGCCAACTAGCTGACCATTGGCTTTGAGCCAGTATTCCTCAAGTGAAATGACCAGGACGGACACGTGTAACAGATATCCTGAGAAATGTAAAAGTAGTGTCATGTTTTAAAATGAAAGTGTTTCTGTTTTGTTTAAGAATTGTAAATTGTGCTCTTTCCTTTGGGGGGAAAAAGACGCCAGTGGCAAGTTGGAGTAAAAGCATGGAGAATAATAACATACAAATTTACGAATGAGAGGAGTCCATTCGACCATCTAAGCTCACCGGGTTCCTATCAGCCGATTGATCTCAAAACTTTGTCAAGTTGACTCTTTTTTAAAAGTTTTTATAAATTTAGTAATCACCAATTGATTTGACCCCGTTTTTTTCTCCCAATTTGAAATGTCCAGTTGTATTTTTAGGCTCAGCTCACCGCTACCACCCCCGTGCTGACTCGGGAGCGGCGAAGATGAACACACGCTGTCGTGTGAAGCGTGTGCCGTCAGCCGACCGCTTCTTTTCACTCTGCAGGCCCGCCATGCAGCCAACCCAGAGCTACAGTGTCA
>NC_054574.1:1956054-2001054 GCF_017654505.1 Polyodon spathula | reverse complement strand
GTATTGATAAAGAAATGCAGTGTAATCTGAATGCATTGCGTGATCAGGCATCAGTTTCATGCTATCTAAATTCAACTGAAATAGTTATGTATAATGTATCCAACTATGAAATGATCAAAATATCTTTACAGTAGTAGTTACTAATGCGGCTATCAGAATGGAATACCTGGCGATAGCAGATGTTAACCCTAAACTTCACTTTCATAATTCTATGATAAGTGTGTAAAGCAACAAAATGTCTGTATTTTTATTCAAATATGACGTGGGTGTGGCAAAGTGGTTAACAGTGTGCAGGTGCAGGTGATTGATGATCAGACAAACAACGATAATCGAGGTGTAATGAGGGTTTAATTATATAATTCAATGCCTGATGGCTAACAGCAGTAAACAATAATGAATGTCAATGTTAATGAAGCAATACAGCAGCGTGCATTGCTTATTTATAATCTGCGGGTTTGCCCCGAAATAATAACAGTCCTGTTTCAGTTCACCCACACGTAACACATACACAAACACCAACACCAGTCCACAGTGCGTGCTCTAGTGCTCGAGGTGAATACAGTTCTTTCATGACAACAAAGTGCAGGCCTTTTTCAATAGCTCCGGATCGTGTTAGCTGTCCAGATAATAATACAACAGTATATTAATAACGACAAACAAAACACTCACATATCACAACACAGGTTCTCCTTCTAGCTGTTCGATTTAACCATTCACAAAGGGACAAATCACTTCACTACGTCCCCTTTATATTCCATCAACCATGACCCCTTGGTTAACAAGCGCACCCTCTCCTCCAATCCGTGGATGCCACACCGTTAACCTTCTGGGTAAAAGATTTAGTGTACCGCAACTCAGTCCCCTTTCTAAATTCTGTCTAACCCTGGGAATGAACTGTCGGGCCATCCAGTCCAGGGTACTCCTTTCCCTTTACTCAGCACCCTCACAGGTCGGGAACACCAAGAATCATTCGATCTCTGTCACTCCTGGTTCTTTTATTAAATTTTTATGAAAAACATTAAAACAAAGACTAGGCAAAGCATTTTTAGGCTGCCATCCATTCTGTGTTATCCATTATTATTAATGTAGCATGACTAGAGGTGGGGCTTTTATCACCCATTGCTTCCCACTCAGGCCGTTTGCTCACTAAATATGTCAGTATACCTGAATAGGTAATATTCATTAAACATATGCAAAAGATTTTAATAAAGAAATCTGTCCCATGGGTGCAATGGTAAACCAAATATTATCATTTTACTACCAATGCAGAATGACTGTGTGGGGCAATTGCTCTTCATTTTACCCAAAAGCAATGCAATAGTGAGCACCAGGAGTGGTACAAACTTGAAGGAGGGATCAGGGATCCCCGGGTGTTTAATAAGGAATGGGGTAGCTGCTGTCCTGCAGTGGACCTCTGAAAGGTATATCATTGAAAATAAGTGATTTGTTATGGAGTCCATGGTTAACATATGACAGTAAACAGCCCTTTCTTTTGTTTGTGTTCTTTCTCAGCACTGGCAGCAGTGACCCGTACTGTGTTGTCCGCATTGACAATGAAGCCATTATAAGGTAAGGGGTTACAATGGGTTATCTGTGTAAAGAAGGGTTTTGCGATCAGTCTGTTCTGCAATGGCTAACCAGTGAATTATCCACAGCACTGGTGTGTGTTTGTGTGCGTGTGCGTGCGCGTGCGTGAGTGTTTTTTTTTTGTTTCCTTTGTCACATGCAAACGCAAAATAAACTGGAAAGTAAAGACCTGAGCGAGGGTGACACAAGAGTTAATGACTTGGTTTAGATTCAGCAAGTCTTTCCTGTCGTGGAAAGTTTGCAGCAAGTGTTTTTGTAAAAGAAAAGTGGTACCCAGTAAAATAAGCAACACCCTTTTGTTTTAAAGGAAACGCTACAGATGAAAAGTCATTGCGATGGTCTGGCTGCTATAAGCAAAGTGACCCAGAGCAGCTCAGTCAGCGGATCGCGGTGTCTTTTGCAATCTGCTTAATCCTTATCTCTGTTGTAAGACTGACTTGCTACTATTCACTCAGCTATTTCCTTTTAAACCAAACTTATTTTATATTCTAGTCTTTCTTTCTTCCATTAATTAATCACAGCTGTGGGATCTGATTGATTAAAACGGTGGAGGGTACGTCTAAAAACCTTTGGCAAAAAGGCAACTGGAAGGTATACCCAATATTCACCATATCTGCGAATGAGAAAAAAGACTTGCCCGGTTACCTGTAACAATGCTTTCAATCTGTCAAATTACATGCACTGTAAGTAAATATATGTATATTAAGCATTAGCTGGCATTATGAAACATTTGCAGTAAATAGCAATGATCTGGTTTGGTTGTCTCCCTAAAAACTAATGAAAAATAACAAAATGTCACAGAGGCTCCCATTGGCAGCCCAGCCTGAGACGGGGGCACTTCTCTGAGGTTTCCAGTTACAGTGGGTGTGATGTGATACCTTTCAGGTGTGCAACTCACTTATCAAGATTTCATCCCCATGACGAGGTTAAAAATAAACTGTAGATAAGACCAGTCAATCACGCACAACATCAGGGAGAAGGAAACCCAAGAGCTAAAAGCAATAGAGCAGTATAAGCTGACCTGGGTGACTGACAAGGGGGTATTAAAGGTGAGTCACTGCTTCAGAAACATATGGCTAGTGCTTGAATATGCAAACCAAGCTTTGAGTTATATCTTGAAAACAGCTCATCCAATTGAGTGAGTCATTGATAGGTAAGTCCATGTATCCACAAGTTCAGATACTCGACATCATTTTAGTTAAAGAAAAGGATTACCAAGTTTGCTCCTATATGGATAAGTGCTTCCCTAGATATAATGGACAGTAAGAGTGACAGGGACAGGGGCCTCCAGGAATACCCAGATATCTCAAAATACTTTCCATGACTTGTGCTGAAGAACATTTTTACAAAGTTTCAGCACAAAACCAAAAGAGGTTTTCTAGAAATCTGTGAAAACAGCAATTCCACATATAAGTACATTAACTACAGAGTAGATACATTCAATGGACAAAAAAAGGCTTTGCAGAATGTTCACTAGGTGAACCAGTAATGAGGAAGCCTGCACTGTTTGAAAAGGGAAGCCAATCTGTTCATGCTAAAAGCTAACAAGCAGGTTTTTAAAGTATGAATTCCAAGTAGAAGTTGATACCCTCAAATAAATCTCTGCCAGGAGTGCAGTCTTTCATTTTCATCACATTAACACCTGATCAAAAAAGCAGAGAGCTTATCGGCGGTGTTTTCTCATTAGTGGTATTTGTAATAGCGAGGGTTGTTTTTCCTCTGTACATTTGTCACCTTCCTTTAGAATGACTATTAATGCTGAGGTGCCAGTTAAGGATACAAACAGTGGATTTCCATGACAACTAAACATTTCCCATATGATGTATAAGAACCTCACAAACCCAGGTCTGGTTTAATCATAAATTCAGTGGGTTTTAATCATTTTTTCTTCACTTACAAATTATTTCCATCTGTGTTGTTAATCCCTTGTTTGATCATGATTTGGTTTAGTCAGAACATATTGTTCTGGTTTTGTATGTACGGTATTTCTGAACCAGTCCATGTCGATATCAGAAAAAGTCATTCTTGGGTGCTCCTGAGTGGCGCATCCGGTAAAGGCACTCCGCCCTATAGCTTGGAGGTTGTCAGCTCAAATCTATGTCAGTGCCAACCGTGGACAGGTGTTCCCAGGGGGCGGCGCACAATTGGGCAAGCGCTGCCCGGGTGGGGTATGGGTTGGTCGGCTGGGGAGTCCTTGACTCATTGCACACCAGTGACTCCTGTGGCCGGGAGCCTGCAGGCCGGCCTGTATGCAGTTCATAACTGCGTGGTCCTCTGACACTGTAAGTCCTGGTATGGCTGAACAGCGGGCTTGCAGAGTGCAGACAGCACTCGTTTCAGAGGACATGACTGATTGTCTTTGACTCTCCTGAGTTAGTGCGGGGGTTGCAGTGGTGAGCCGGGTTGAATAATTTGGCAACTTGGGAGAAAATTGGGTGTAAAGTAATTGGCAATTCCAAATTTAAAAAGAATAAAATCAGGTCCACTGTATATTATAAATGCATTTCAGATGGCTGTATTACATTAATATCAGGGTCTACTATATATTATAACATTTCAGATGGCTGTTTCACCTTAATATAAGGTCTACTATATTTGGTTGTACATCCACATCCTTTACATGTTATAGGTGTAAATGTAGAGCTGCTTCCACTGTATCCTGCTGGGTTGTCATGATTGACGAGCCCTCAGGGTTTACAGCTGCAGCAGCAGTCCCAGCTCCTCTCTGTGCTCTCAACAGGACCGCCACTATCTGGAAGACCCTGTCCCCATTCTGGGGTGAAGAATACAACGTGCACCTGCCGCCCACCTTCCACACGCTCTCCTTCCACGTGCTGGATGAGGACTCGCTTAGGTAGGCCACGCAGCTCTGAATGACAGGCACATTACCTGGGCAGACTGGCTTCAGTGTTTCAGTTAGGGGTGTTAATGGATTAGAGTTTAAACCTCTAAAATATACATGTGACATGTGAATACGATGTTGGCTTAGTGTTTGTACAGCAGTAATGATACAAGTTGTTTATGGAAAGCCAGTGTTTAGTCTATACCCTAAACACAGTACTGCACACATGTAGCCTTATACACATACATTGAATGCTTCTTGCAGGGGATATGTAAGTGGCTACAATCCTACTATGTTCAAGTTTAAACATTAACGTGTCTAATAGGAAGTGAAACACAATTTAATAACCATAGACAATACTGTAAAGCTGTTTAGAGAAGCATGCATTCTGAAATAGTAAAAAAAATATAATGAATTGATTGACAAAGACACTGAATAAGACTTCTAGTCGAGACGTTTGGTATTGGATTCATTCAGGTTTCCTTTAGTATTACTACATGTATCACTATTGAGGGTTTAATAGTTATGGATTCTGTTTAGAACATACAACATAAGAAAAGTTTGGGAATGAGAAAAAACCATTCGGCCTGTTAGGGCTCATCTTTTTTAAAATGTTCCCAGTGTTTTAGATCCTACTGCGTCACCTGGCAGGATAGTCCATGCATTTATAACTCTCTGTGTAAAAAAGGGCTTCCGATGTTCTGTTCTAAACGTACTTTTGCTCAGCTTCCATTTATGTGATGTTGTTCTGCAATCTGTTCTAATTTGAAGTAGTGTCTTGGGTTAACTGCATCTGTTCCATTGGTTTTAACAAACCAAATTCCACTTTTTCCATCTGTTTTCTTCCAAACTGGAAAATAACTGCCGTTCCCGTCTCCCCCCTGGTCTTGCAGCCGCGATGATGTCATTGGAAAGGTATCCATCACCAAAGAAGTCCTGGCCACCAAGCCTCAAGGTAGGAGCTTCTTATCCGAAAGTATCAGCACAGTCTATTGACTTTATCTGCTCCTCTGCACACTAAGATCAGGTGCAGGAACTTTCAAGGCTAATTTGAAAACAAAAACTTCAGCTCTAGGAAAAACTAGGACTAGGTTCTTCAGCCAAGGTGGTGTTGAACAAGTTTTCATTCCAAAATCCATGCTCATTCATTTTTTTACCGCTATCGATGAGAAGCATCTGCTGCTTCCTGGTACCTGATTACTTAATGTGCAGTAATTCCCTCCAGTGTTCTCGCTGCAGTCAGTGATGCCATGTGACCTTCTATTTGTGCCTTCTGTAGCAGGACGCAGGAGTTCAGGTGTGGCCAACCCTGGTCCTGGAGAGCCGCAGGGTCTTCTGGTTTTCGTTCCACCTGCGTTCTCAGTAAATAAATAGGTGAACAGTCATCCTGAAAATGCAGCAAACAGTGATAAAGCCCAGTGAAAGCATGGTAAAACATAGGCAAGCATTGTAAACCTCAGAGAGTAAAGCATATTCAAAAATAAACTGTGGCAAACTAACTCTTATAAAAGTTTCCCACAGTGAAAGCACAGCAAAGTATAATAAAGCCAGGTGAAAGCATGGTGAAGAATGGTGAAGCAAACTGTAGGTAAGCATTGTAAAGCACAGAGAGGTATGGTATATTGAAAAGCATGGCACACCAGGATCATTTCTTAGTATAACCATGGGAAAAGCTTGCAACAACTGCAGTAATAGTAAACAGTAATAATGTTAAAAGTATTTAGCATTTAAAGCAGATGTCTCTGTAGGGTTGTGGTTCAATTTCTTATCATTACAACATTCATTCTGTTATTGTCATTATCAATGATTATCAGTATACTATCATTAAGACTCGAATGACTCCTAATTGAAACTGAACCAGATTGCATGTATTTGATTTCAAAGCACAACTGTTACATTTAGTTCTGTAGGCGGTCACTGGCATCAAACAGCAGATTTAAATGGCCAAGTTCTACTGGGAGGCGACAGTACAGTATAAGACTCCTTCAGGGGGTGGATAGGAGATCTGGAAGTGCTGGGATCATCTCGGCATTGCCTAGAACTACCCTCTCACTCCTACTGAAATCATATTGTTTTAAATAAGATGGGGCCCGTTAGCTGTTTGCTTTTATCTGTTCTTATGAAACTGATCATAAACGAATTCCCATTGAACAAGTCTATTATGCTTATACCCCAGCCATCACCTTACGAATATACCACAGGTTAAATAAATATGCATCTGTCAAAACCATGTCTTTGAGCTTCTCTTTTGTACACTCAGTCATGTCCACTTGACATTTTTATCTTCCATACATAGTTCACTGAGCACATCTCCCAAACTCCCATTTAATCCCAATTATTCTCCACTCAGAGCTATAAAACTCTCTCACTCCAGGTGCTCGTCCACTCTGTATACATGATCATCACATTTCTCTACATGTCTGTATAGCCAATGAAAAATGACCCTATTCCTTGTTAATATTCCACTCATCGGTGAACTTCAATATGCAATGTACTATGTGTATTGTAGATGGCAATTTACTACATTCAATACATGGCTTTAACACACAATTATTTAATTTAGGGCAAGATAGCCCGATTATGCTAGAACTTGGTAACATGCATTATTTCTGTTTTTCCATCTCCCTCCTGTATTTTGACTGTGATGTGTTTTGTTTTTCTGTCTCCCTCCTGTATTTTGATTTTGGTGTGTTTTGTTTTTCCATATTCCTCCTGTATTTTGACTGTGATGTGTTTTGTTTTTCCTTCTCCCTCCTGTATTTTGATTGTGGTGTGTTTTGTTTTTCTGTCTCCCTCCTGTATTTTGATTTTGGTGTGTTTTGTTTTTCTGTCTCCCTCCTGTATTTTGACTGTGGTGTGTTTTGTTTTTTCATCTCCCTCCTGTATTTTGACTGTGGTGTGTTTTGTTTTTCGTTCTCCCTCCTGTATTTTGACTGTGATGTGTTTTGTTTTTCCGTCTCCTTCTTGTATTTTGACTGTGATGGGTTTTGTTTTTCCGTCTCTGACTGTGATGTTTCAGTCTGCTTTGCTGGCACTTTCCTGTAATAGTTACTAATGTTATTAACTGGGTCTCTCATAGTGAAATGCACTGCTCCTCTCATAGTGAAACGCAATCCTGTCACTGCTCCTCTCATAGTGAAGTGCAGTCCTGTCACTGCTCCTCTCATAGTGAAATGCACTCCTGTCACTGCTCCTCTCATAGTGAAATGCAGTCCTGTCACTGCTCCTCTCATAGTGAAATGCAGTCCTGTCACTGCTCCTCTCATAGTGAAATGCACTCCTGTCACTGCTCCTCTCATAGTGAAGTGCACTCCTGTCACTGCTCCTCTCATAGTGAAGTGCACTCCTGTCACTGCTCCTTTCAGTGGTGAAATGCACTCCTTTCCTCTCACTCTTTAATGAATCGTGTTGCACCGAGGCTGTGCCACTAGCCAGGCTATTTTAATTGATGACTGCTTCAGCAGGGTAAAGAAGATGTGAAGCCTGTAATAGCTTGGCCTGATTGTTGCTTTGTCGTTGTTATCGGTTGTACGTGACTCATGAAGGCTTTGAATGAGCAGTGATGGCAGTAAATTAGGTTGCCTGGGCTTTTATGTGAAGATATGACTCACAGAATACCTCTTCCTATTTTTACTTTCAATGGTGAAAGTGGTGAATCAGTCACCTGGCTAGAACGTCATTTCTATTCGGAGCAGCTGTTGTAATAGCGTCTGCAAAAACACACTTAATCACTAAACACACACAAGCTAAAAGTATAGAGGTGCCATTATTCAATTGCATACTTCCCAGGTTGGATGAAGTCAAGGACTTTATTCATTGTGGGTGTTTTGCTAGTTAGGAGATAAGCTGTGCCTCTTTAATGGGACCTGAATAATTATTTATATTGCTAAAATTGGTAACATATATTTGAACAAATGAAGAAAATGTTTGCTGTATGCCATTTGTGATCAGAAATACATTTACTATGTTTTTTTTTTTTTTTAAATAAAACATGATTTATAATAAGCTGATATGTACAAATAACCCAGCCTCTTAAAGTAGATCCCCTTCAATCACTGTGGGCCATGTTAATTGTACTATGTTACGTTTCCTGTCTTTGTATCTATTTTATATTGCCAGGTGTCAAGACGTAGCAGGGCAACATCTCGAACCCTGTAACTGTTTTAAAAATGTCTTTTAAAAACTTGTGACACCAGATTGTCTTGTGATCACGTCATCAATATCAACCCCCAGTGTTTTTCAAATTGGGTCCTTTGATTCCCCTGGAAGGTGGAGTAACACCCTCTATGTACCTAATCATTGCTGCTGGTCTCATCCTTTCAAGGTGATGGTATGGCTGTCCACCATGCTGGTATTGTCCATGGCTGGCTTGGGACTGGAGTTGGTCAATGATGCCAAAAGCTGTATTTTTTTCCATGGTTATCACAAATTTCACAATTTCCATGAAATGTACCCATTGCCATGTAATATGTACATTTGTTACATAATAACTCCAAAGAAAATTATCAGTTTTGAATGTGACAAATATTATGTTGAAATATCTTAAAATACCTATTTTTTAGCTCTGTGAAATAAGCCATGTTTTACCGTGAATAAAAGGCAGGTCTGTGGCCCTGTCTCCCTGCAGGCTTTGATGGGTGGATGAGCCTGACAGAGGTGGACCCTGACGAGGAGGTGCAGGGAGAGATTCACCTGCAGATCTCCATCCAGAACAGGAGGCTGCGCTGCCACGTCTTCGAAGCCAGGTAGGGGGCGCCACTGCACACACCCCCACGAAGATTAGCTCCCTGCGAAAAGTGATTAATTACAGTACCAATTAGCAAATTAGTATGTCATTTTAATTATATATTTGGTGTTGACATTTATTATCTGTGGTGATGGGTTTTGTTTCAAAATTGAGTTCTAATCATTCGGATATTACCAGCTTGTCTGGAGAACCCTAAGTACCGGTGCCAGAGAATATGTTCCCACGGAATATTGGTTTCCCATAGAAACCAATATTCCAGAATATTGGTTCCCCTACTGAATATTTGTAGCCCCTAATTTTTTGTAACAAAGTAATCTTTTTTTGCATATAAGTCTATATCCATGCATTTTTTAATACCGCCTTCCCTAACCCTAACCCTAACCCTAAACGTGTGCCATCCAGTCCCTGACAGCTCCATTCTCACCTACAATAATACATGAGAACAGCCTGACAGCATTGTCCCAATTACTGGCGTTATACCTGCATCATTGGGGTACCAGGATAAATAACAAACATGCGTGTAGAGGGGAACAAATGGGCGCAGATGGAACAGATGTTCGTTCCCCCCGAGAGTTCATATATTTGGGGAAACCAATATTCGTTTACACGGCACTAATTCAATTTTAAAAATACATGCATGAAGCAAACACCAATATATTGTACGTCACGCTGGGCATTGATATTCAATCGATTTCTTCATTACTTATTTAAACATGGATCGCTTAATAGCCCTATTCGGAGCCCTGCGTATAGATTATATTATGATTGCGGCAGTGATATTTGAAGGCTTTCTTGAGGACTTGTGCAATAATAACGTTGTCTCAGAGTATTTATTATATGTATAATACTACAGACAGATATGTGGTCTATGAAGGCTTTGTAAAGAATCATTTTAGATTTGAATACTAAAGTGATCACACTGCATTGATACTTGCCTGCTCAATATTCTATAGGGGGTTGCTCATCACACTTCCAGCACTGTAGATTCTAGGGATAGATATATAACATATACACGTTTTCCCACTGAACTATAGTTTCAGAAATTCTGATCCCCCCCCCCCCGTTACTGTCGTCTTCATCAGCATGTTTAACCTTCTCGATGAAGTGGTTTGTAATAGAAGTTGTTCCGAATGCTCTTTCTGAATCAGACAGTTGTGCAGGAGATGTGAGTCATGTGACTTAGCTTGCCTGTTACGTGTGTTCAGGCTCGAATACACCACTAGAAAATAGTAACGGAATGACTTTCTGGTGCATTTCACTCAACACTGTCACAAACCAGCGGTCAGAGAAACAGACTCTTCAATTTCACTGCAGCAGCTGAGCAGCAAAAACTGCAAACTTCCAAATGTGTCTGTATGTTCAGTGTATACTGGCAGCGCTCGATGTCAATATCGGGACTGTGTTCAGCTCTTTGAATGGGAAAGTCATTTCCATCATTTCCAGCCAGCCTTTCCATTGCGCCCTGTTCCACCTCTCTCTATGTGTGGTGGCTCAGCCTTTTTATAAAGCTGTGAACACTTGCCCCATCCTTCAGCACTGGAGTTACAGTGAATACATTATCTCTCTCGCTCTCTCTCTCTCTCTCTCTCTCTGTGCCACATGTGCTGAGAAACCACTTGTGTTAGTTATTGATTCCCACAAGTGTGTACTCATAAGAGGAGCCCTCCAGTGACCCTGCATATCTCTAATTAAAGATGTTATCACCTCAAACATTGTCATTCCTCTATTAGCATAGGGCTTGGCCAAGCTAATGGGGATTAATAATGATAATCTACATGTCAAAAAAAAGTTTATTTGAAAGTCCACTAAAATTAATCCAGAGTAAAAGAGAAAATACATTTCCTATTTTTCAGTCATGGATGAAGTTTAGATGTTTTAAGGCATTCTGAGAAGCGATGAAATTAAATTAACTGCACAGATGGGAGTCACAGTGTGCCTGTGCCTTTATAGAACAAAATACTGCATCTCGGAACTGCGTGGTGTGCAGGGTGAGTCATACAGCAGAGACCCGGGGGATTCCAGAGGGAGTGTCGCATTGGCTCTGGCATTCCCGTGGGTTAGGAGGCAAAACCAGAAGGGACTGTTTCTCCTCACTGTGCTGCAGCCGACCCTACCAGCCAGGTGCCTAGTGAGCTCAGACGGACAGCTGCATGGCTGGGCTTTGTCCTCCATCTGATCTCCCCAGGTCCTGGCTTGTACGTGGGATCGGAGGGTGCCCCCTGAACCTGCGGTTCTTCTGAGCTGTGCGGGGAAAACAAATGGGATGTTCTAAACTGAGGAAAAAATAATTGGGCACACTAAAATATATATGTATTTTTAAAAAAACTAAATAGTGAACCAGGGGTGATGAAGTGAACACAAAATACAGTGAACTGCACCATGAATCAAGATTGTAATGTTTTTATAACACTTCTTATAAACCAGAAGTACCTGGAACTGAAAATCAGCATTTAGTATCTCTGTTTAAGCAGTAGCCATGAACACTTTTATTGTCATTCTTGAAATATATGAAATATTTTTTTATTTAAAAAAATACACATGATCTATCACGTCCACATTTTCTACCTGTACGCATGTGTGATTTCGATTGCGTGGATTTCCACTCTGATACTCAGGTGAAGCAGGCGTCTGGCGATTGTGCCTATGGAGAGCGCTCTGTGGTGATCGCGGCTGGTTTCAACTTGTCATATCGGTGAAGCACCATGTCTCTGCATTTTTTAGTGTAAATGCTCCAGTAAACATAAATAGTCATCACAATACTATTTTGACAGTTTTACTTCTGTATTTTAGTAACAGCAATAGTGGCTGGTTGAAAATGTTTTCAGTGTTTGAAATGGATACATTTCTTACTTGCAAAACAAAAACGACGAAAAGTGCAAAGTGACAGAAAGTTATACAGAGTCCCTTTGGATCATTTTTTATGTTAGCTTTAATTAAAACAATAATAAGTTTATCACTGTTAGTTATTGTAGTTCTATCTTGAGGTTAATATTATTGATACTGTAAACTTTTTAAATGGCACACATAATTATGCTGAGATGGGAAGCCAATGGTAATGTGATAAACATTTACAGTGCAGTCTATTTTGTGTTATTTATAATAACTTTGCTGAATAGAAAGTGAATTTGAGTGTTTACAAAGAGATTCCTAAATACTGTCTTTCTAATTCTGTGCATCCAAAGACATGTAATTCCATTTTAAGAATAAAGCTACTGTTTGGTATTCCGTCTTAAACCAGCAGCTTGTCAGTCACAGACTGTTGTGAAAAGTAAAACATTAAATAAACAGAGAAGAAATGTGTTAATCAGATTATTCTGCCTTTTATTGCAACTGTGGTACCATCCATTGAGCGAAAATTATAAAGGGTACTTTAGCTGAAACCTCCAGACAGAAGAAGGGGTACAGTGTCAAAGAAAGGTTGAAACCCCCTGATCTAGAGGTATTGGGAGCTTCTCTGTCTGTGTCTGCCTCTGTGTCTGGTATTTATACTCTGGAGCAGGGGTGTCACACTCCAGTCCTCGAGGACTGCAGGTTCTTCTGGTTTTCATTCCAGCTTAAGCTCTCAATTAACATCATTGATCTCATTATTTGTTCAATTTTACATATTTCATATTTTTCAAGGTCTTTTACAGTTGATGGTTTTAAAAATGCACCTGATTCAAGGTACACTACCTATGAAACATTTTGAGGCCTGCAGAGAAGTGTTAAATGTATCCAGTTAATCAGATAATTAGACCAATTAAGTAATTGAGAGCTTGGGTGGAAGGCCCCCCAGGAGCTGAGTTTGACAGGCCTGCTCTAGATGCCTCAGAGCCTACATAACTACAGTTATTCAGCTGTTACCCTGCCCAGGTGCTACCAACCACAAACAACTATCTTTACAAGGTCACTGTGGTTAATTGTTTACCATAGTTCTTGTTTCTCGCACATTCCTGCACATGCCTTATCACTCAATAGTCTAAGCTGAAGGCCAAGTGGGTCGTTGCCTTAGCAACTCATGTCAGACTTTGCACAACGGATTTCTGCCATTTGCACTCTGATGCATTTGCATTGCTCTACATATCAAGGCCACAGAGGTGCTTTAAACTTTTCACAAGTCACCAGGATGCTGAAACAGGACATGAAGTGACACTAGTGAAGATGACTCTGAGCTGTCACGTTCCAGTTTGTTTGAGAAGGGATTTTCCTTTCAGAAATGAATTGCTTATACAACAAAGCAGGATCAATAGCAACGTGGAATGTAGCCATTTTCTCTTTCTGCCTGTCTGAGTGTTATATTTTAGGCGTGTGGGTGGCCCTACATTCTCATGCCACCATGCCTATACAGTAATGGAGTGGATTTTGTAATTGAAGTGTTCAGATACCCATTACACACACACTTAGTGATTGTGCAGTCCACTCTTAAATAGCTCACATCTCATATTGCAGGGTTATATAAACAGAGAAGGTTCATGGAGCTCCGGAGTTATTCCCAATGGTTCCTCGGGTGTGAAATAACCTTAGAACTCTGCATGTTCATGAGTATTCTGCATAGATAACAAGGGAAATCTAGGGAAAATGAAAGGTAGATTGCAAAGTTACATCTGAGAAAAAAATGCTATTGACTCTGTAGCGTTGAATAAGAAAGAATCATTCAACTCTTCTAGTATAAACTAAACTGAAATGATCCACTTTTGAGAATGCCGTTGTTCTCAACATGACACAATGGATGGATTTTGAAAGCATTTCCCCAAGAAGAGTCTGTATACCAGGTCAAGCCAACTATAGGCCCTTCATTTGACCTACCAAACTGTGAACCAAGTGAACATACTGTAGAGGCCAACTAGCTGGTCAGTGAACAGTGAAAACTCTGAAACAATGTTTAGAAATAGAAGACTGTATAAGCTTCCTGATTTCAATTGCAACTTCCTTTCCCACCTTTCCAAAACACATTCCAAGGCCAGTCTTGAGCTCAGTTGCCACAGCAACCAGACCACCATCTACATTACAAAACAACAACAAATGAGTTCATTTGCATGAGTGGCTGGAAGTGGTTTGAGGTTTTTCAAGCCTGTATCAAACCTGAGAGGACTGTCACACAACCTTGAGCTCCCAGTGCTACACAAACTCCTTCTCCTTCCTTCCAGGTTATACAGTATACAACCGAGGCAATTTACTGTGAGCAAGTGACCCCTCACTGCTTCACTTCACACCAACAGCCCTGGCTTTCCAGTCAATTAGCTGTGCTCAATTAAACGCAATATCGCTTTCCTTATAATTCAATTTCCACTTTTTAATGAAGTTTGTTTACAGAATAAATGAATACGATTAGTTAATATTCAATAATATGCTGTATTAAGGCAACCCTTTGCAGTCCCTACTGCATGAAACCTGTGTAAATCCCCAATCCAATATTACCAGCATGCTTTTTTGGCTTGTAGCCATGAACCTGTTGCAGGGGGGGCAGGTTAACGGTTACACTCTGGTGGACCAGGTGCACTTGGAGGTTACACTTGAGAGTTCTACTGGTGTCACACAGGTGCTTTACGCTTGTATTGAAAACCCCCAGGATGATATGCAGCAGCAAAGTATACAAAGTGAATCTAAACCAGGACATTCCTTTTGTTAAGATAGCGGTATGATATCTGTGTGACGAAAACCCATTTATTCAACCATCAAACCTGCAGATTGAAAGGCAGTCTAATCCAAAACAGGCACGCACTCTGTTGCAGGGTATGGGTTTAGCTCTTTCATGCATGGTGACCTCATATGGGGACAGATACAAAAAAAAACAACTCTCTTCTAGTCTTTATGTAAATGCTATTTCCTCCCACCCCTGTAATGGAAGAAAACTGAAAACAATTTCGATACAAAATATATTTATGTGCCCAGCTATTTTCAATATGTATAAAAGGGTGAGCTGAAACTGCATACGACTGGAATGACTGCTTGTTGGTCAGAGCAGCCACTGTTGCTGCGTAGACCCCCCGTATTGTGCCCCTTGTAAAGTCACTGCAGTCCTTCTGCTTTTTGTTTTTGAATAGTTACACAAACTCTCACTTAGTTTTGCTAGGCCTAGTGGATCACATCACACATCACCACATAGATTTGCTTGCATTGCAGACAGTTTTTCTTATTATTATACCCAAAAGTCTGTTGAGTCAAACTGTTTCCTGTGCAGAGCACACATGCAAATTATTTGGTAAAATCGAATTTCCTGTAACGCGCTTTGAAATGCCATAACAGGGTAGTGCTAAAATAATAAGTCTGTGACCATGACGCTTTATCTAATATTTGCTGGCTAGAATTGATTAGTATTTAAATTAATATTAGTATTATCATTATCATTGCCATTATTATCATTATTGTTATTTTTATCAGTAGTATTGGTAGCCAGAGTAGTTGTTATATTATTATTATTATTATTATTATTATTATTATTATTATTATTATTATTATTATTATTATTATTGTCACTGTCATTATTATTAGAATTAGTTGTAAACTTTTACATCTGTATAAACTACTGGGGTTTACAGTCTTATTATTTAAAGTTGTCAAAACTTCAACATCTTTAGAAAATATGAAAATAAATGTTGTTTTCAATCCTTTTGAAAAGTGGTTGGGACTAAATATTGAAGTGTACATGTGCAGCTGTGAAGCTGACTGTGTGAGAGACTAAATATCGAAGTGTACATGTGCAGCTGTGAAGCTGACTGTGTCAGGGACTGAATATCGAAGTGTACATGTGCAGCTGTGAAGCTGACTGTGTCAGGGACTGAATATCGAAGTGTACATGTGCAGCTGTGAAGCTGACTGTGTCAGGGACTGAATATCGAAGTGTACATGTGCAGCTGTGAAGCTGACTGTGTCAGGGACTGAATATCGAAGTGTACATGTGCAGCTGTGAAGCTGACTGTGTCAGGGACTGAATATCGAAGTGTACATGTGCAGCTGTGAAGCTGACTGTGTCAGGGACTGAATATCGAAGTGTACATGTGCAGCTGTGAAGCTGACTGTGTCAGGGACTGAATATCGAAGTGTACATGTGCAGCTGTGAAGCTGACTGTGTCAGGGACTGAATATCGAAGTGTACATGTGCAGCTGTGAAGCTGACTGTTTCAGGGACTGAATATCGAAGTGTACATGTGCAGCTGTGAAGCTGGCTCTGTTGAAGTGAATATGTTTGCTGAGGTGTTGCCCTGTGTACAGGAAGTTTACATACAGCAGACAGTAAGACCAAACCTGGTCAACCTACATCAAGTAACATAGAAAGTATTTATGATTGATTTTATGAGAGTAGAAACTACAGTGGAGGCTGTCATATCCAATTGAATTAGTTCCAGGGGTGCGGGGGATATGGAAAAATATTGTGTCACAGAGGGAGGTGTGATATTACAATGAGACAGAGCATGCACAGGTATGTTCAGGGTGTGATATTACAATGAGACAGAGCGTGCACAGGTATGTTCAGGGTGTGATATTACAATGAGACAGAGCGTGCACAGGTATGTTCAGGGTGTGATATTACAATGAGACAGAGCGTGCACAGGTATGTTCAGGGTGTGATATTACAATGAGACAGAGCGTGCACAGGTATGTTCAGGGTGTGGTATTACAATGAGACAGCGTGCACAGGTATGTTCAGGGTGTGATATTACAATGAGACAGAGCATGCACAGGTATGTTAAGGGTGTTCTGTATTCCAAAGTAAGGTACTGAATGTCTGCTGAATGCAGGTATTTCACACTGTAGAGTTTGTATTTATCTAGAGAACCTCCAATATGTCACAATACTTGCTAAGGACCTTTTGTTGCATGAATTATTGAGTGGAATATATTGTATGGAGGCTGTATGTCTTCATAGGGTTTTGAATGTAGCGAGTGAACAGCTTGTTCAATTGGGATACACTAGTGTAAGGGGCAGTGCTGTGTGATGCGCTGCCGTTACGGATTCTGCCCACTGTTGGTGAGATTTGACGTTAAAAGCTCTTTTGCATTGTGGTTCAGACGCTTGCTTGTGGTAAGCAGGGTTGCCGGTTCATGGCCAGTCTCCACCCTGTTATAGTAGCCAAGGTCTATCTTCAGCATAAACTATTGAGTATCTTATAATCTCAAGACTTTCTGTCTATCTGATCCTGTCCAATTGTGTTGAGACTGAAAAAGGACATTCTTTAGCACAAGTTATCCAGTATATAGAGGCATCTGTCCTTCTGTCTGTAGGTCACACTTATATTTTTACATCTACATGCAATACAGTAAGGATTTAGGGGGGTTATTTTGGATTGAAGATTAGATTTAAACAAGGGAAAATCATTTTCAGGCTATAGACTGTGAATCCAGTTGCAGATTGGGGCAGTCGCTGTTGAAGGTTATTGTGTGCAGTTCTGGTCACCTCGCTATAAAAAAGATATTGCTGCTCTAGAAAGAGTGCAAACAAGAGTGACCAGAATTATTCCGGGCTTAAAAGGCATGTGATATGCAGACAGGCTAAAATAATTGAATCTGTTCAGTCTTGAACAAAGAAGACTACGTGGCGACCTAATTCAAGCTCTCAAAATTCTAAAAGGTATTGACAGTGTCGACCCAAGGGACTTTTTCAGCCTGAAAAAAGAAACAAGGACCAGGGGTCACAAATGGAGATTAGACAAAGGGGCATTCAGAACAGAAAATAGGAGGCACTTTTTTACACAGAGAATTGTGAGGGTCTGGAATCAACTCCCCAGTAATGTTGTTGAAGCTGACACCCTGGGATCCTTCAAGAAGCTGCTTGATGAGATTTTGGGATCAATAAGCTACTAACAACCAAACGAGCAAGATGGGCCGAATGGCCTCCTCTCGTTTGTAAACTTTCTTATGTTCTTATGTTCTTATGAAGGAGGCTTCTGTCAAATATTTCAGCATCTCTCTAAACACACACAGCACAGGGAAATCCACAGGTTTTAAAAGCTAGAGGTTTTTTTTTTAAAGATGTTACCCTAAATGAAGATGCAGAGTTGATTGACAGACAGCTTTACATTTCCGCCCTGCCCACAAGAGCCTTACAGGCTACTTTGGGATTTTTGGAGCATTTATAACTGGCATCTACCTGTTATTTAAATTTTCTCTTGAACTGTAGTGTTATGATAACTTTGTTAACCGCACATGTTGTCTAAATGTAACCTTTAATTCTGCAAATATAGCCTTTCAGATGCTTTTATGATGCCTCAATATAAAATAAGAAACTGAAAATGATCAATTTCTTGGTGTTTTCCTGCCAACAGTGATGATCACACTCCATGTGTTGAGCTTCACAGCCGGAGTGAAATTTCACTAGTTTGATTACAGGCACGTCCAACTAGACTGTCCTCAGAATAGGATGCAGCAGTTTGTAGCCAAAACAAAGGATCAAGAAAAAATTCTGTGAAGAAATTTTGATTTAGAATGTATCAAAATACACAAATACAACTTGTGTTTTGATTTTTTTTCAGAGCAAAAATGATTTGTTCCATAATGTGAAAATTTAACGGGGATGCTGTCTATGAATGAGGATCATTTCACTTAGAAACAAATGATTTTAAAAACAGCCATGAAGGCGGCGCTGACCGCTGTGTCACTGCTCTGCCTGACTTGAGTTAGACTGTGTGTTTCCTATCACTGCTTACCAACAAAGAGTTTGCATGCTATTTTGTTATCGGTTTTAGTGTTTAATTATAATTGCTTGCCTTGTGTTCGTATTTTTACTTTGCACTTTATTTATTGTCTCTACTTGTGCTTTGATAAACTCCTTGCTATTGCACACAGCTTTAAATACAGCTATTTCTAGCCTTCTGTAAGCCTAGCTGCTGTCAATAAAGTGAACCCTTGTTAGCTGCTTGAACCCCACTTGGGTCTCCTTGACTTGCATACATTTGAAAGGGCTCGGTGCAGACAGCTCCAAATGGGCTCTTATTCTAGCTTTAGTGTTGACTTTCTGACGTCACGTTGCTTGAATATCTCTTCTTTCGTACAGGCTGAGGTTCAGTCATAATGTCTTTTGATACAGGGGAAAGTTGTTGGTATCTTTTGGTAAAGCACATTCAGTTACTGTAATATTAAGACAATATAAGGTTGAATTGTATTGTGTTGTATCTCTTTCAGAGATCTGGCGAGGAAGGATCGCAATGGAGCCTCCGATCCCTTTGTGAAAGTCCGTTACAATGGCAAAACACACGAGAGCACAGTGAGTGGGTTACTGAGGGTCTGGGGTCAGAGCACAGTGAGTGGGTTACTGAGGGTCAGGGGTCAGAGCACAGTGAGTGGGTTACTGAGGTTCTGGGGTCAGAGCACAGTGAGTGGGTTACTGAGGGTCTGGGGTCAGAGCACAGTGAGTGGGTTACTGAGGGTCAGGGGTCAGAGCACAGTGAGTGGGTTACTGAGGGTCAGGGGTCAGAGCACAGTGAGTGGGTTACTGAGGGTCTGGGGTCAGAGCACAGTGAGTGGGTTACTGAGGGTCAAGTTCTCTATATTCAGTCCTTGGTGGGACCATGTCAGCTCCAGGCACTGAGTGCAGACTTCCTTTTACAGCACTGTATTGTAAAAACAGGCTCACCTTTGGTAAAGTACAGTACATGCATAGAGCAAACAGCAAATGCCCTGTGTTTTTAGAGAGGATGCTTTAGTGGTGGTTTTGTTAGTTGGTTGTTTTGTCAGTTGTGGTTTTGTTAGCTGTGGTTTTGTTAGCTGGCAGCTTGTATAGGCTGCTGTGAGGATACTGTAGTCTTCAATCGCAACAGTAATAGTAGTAATGCTAGTAATGATGATGATGATGATAATGTGTGGGGGGGTGGCAGGTGGTGAAGAGGTCATGCTATCCACGCTGGAACGAGAGCTTCGAGTTTGAGCTGGACGAGTCTCTGTGTGAGAACACTCTGAGTGTGGAGGTGTGGGACTGGGACCTGGTCAGCAAGAACGACTTCCTGGGGAAGGTGAGGACAGATATGCCTTCCATACTGTATACTACAGGGAGCCACGAAGCACACAGCAAGCACACAATACCTTCCATATACTACAGGGAGCCACGAAGCACACAGCAAGCACACAATACCTTCCATATACTACAGGGAGCCACGAAGCACACAGCAAGCACACAATACCTTCCATATACTACAGGGAGCCACGAAGCACACAGCAAGCACACAATACCTTCCATATACTACAGGGAGCCACGAAGCACACAGCAAGCACACAATACCTTCCATATACTACAGGGAGCCACGAAGCACACAGCAAGCACACAATACCTTCCATATACTACAGGGAGCCACGAAGCACACAGCAAGCACACAATACCTTCCATATGCTACAGGGAGCCACCAAGCTTAGTTCAAGCAACACTGCTTATCACAAGCGCCTCCTGGGCTGCACCTCTAATGTAGTTTTCAACAGAATTGATATTAATTAGTGTGAGTTTGTATTTTCACAGTTGTTGCCACAGTTGCCAGTAATTCTATTAGAATAATATTCAATGAAAAGCACAGTGCTGTGTTTGCTATTATCTTGTGGGTGTGTTATCCTCTGTGGAGGCTGGGTTTTTACAGTGTGTGTGTCCTGCAGGTCATGTTCAATATCAGTAAGCTGCACAGTGTGCAACAGCAGGAGGAGGGCTGGTTCCGGCTGGACCCTGACAAGAGCAAGAGCAGCGAGTACGAGTGAGTCCCTGCCCTGCCACAGCCTGACTCACAGCATTGCCTGCGCACTTATTCTGTCCTCGAAACGCTTCACACCCGCACTGGAACACGTGTAGCAGTCCTGACAAAACAAGGCACTGGTTCAGACAATGCACCTGAAATCAGACACATGGATGATTTAACCAGTATTGAAAGCTTTTAAGACACTTAAAATGCTAGAATGGTCAGAACTGAGAAATGGCGAATTCTATGTTTCAGAGCCAATACTGCCTACAGACATAAAGTAATATCTATCAAGTGAAGATACAAAGGAGGGGAGTCCTGCGAGCCAGCCTGCCTCCCACAATACATTAGTTATGGTAACTCATAAACAACAAGCTTCAAATATTGCATTGGAGAGGATGGGTTTGTTAATACTCTTAACACTGGGTAAAGGTCCCGTGTTTTATATTTAGAGCGTCCATTCTCTGAAAATCCCCCTGAAGATTAGATAGACAGCTTGAGCTATTTGCTGCAGAACTTAATTTGTACTGCAGGAGCACAGGTCTCCATTCATTCACTCCTATTTTTTGAAAGGGGTTAAAATATACATCAATGTTACAAAATGAAAAAACAAAACACATTGACAGTCCTACTACTTCTTGGTTTGGTTCTGGTCTTGTAAAATGAGCAGCTGGTTCACCTCTTTCAAAAAAACAGCAGTTCATTAAAGACTGGAGCAGACCCATTGCAAAGGTGGCCCTTGTGTCAGAATGGATCTTGCAGTCAGTCCAATGAAGCATTTGGTTGCTTGGTGGCGTTTTTCAGTGTTTTATCTAGCTAATGTAATCCACATCAAGAAACATCACACAATTCCGCACAACTGTCATTCTCTGCTGGTAGTACTATAGTTTACTAGTTTACCATGGTTTGCATGTTTTTAAATATACTTTACCATACCTTTACAGTGGCTACTTATGCCTTACCAAGTTTTCACTCTGCTATATTACACTTTTCTATGTTCAGGTCAGGTTTGAGCTCTCTCTCTCTCTCGCTCTCTCTCTCTCTCTTCTTATTAGTACCACATACACAAGCACTAAATTGAAAATGAATCAATTATTAAAATAATGACACACGCTGGCACACGCTTGCATACAGTGACTCAGAGTCCTGGAAAGATTAAAAATACTAAGCTCCTGTCTGTTTAATCCTGGGATTCGGTTGGCTGCTTCTGTTAGTCATGACGTTCTCAGCTGGGCATGTCATCATTTTTAACTTTTTAAATGATTCCAGCAGGTCTAGAGGTCAAAGAGAAGATGGAATCTTATGAAATGCCTCACTTGGCACGTAGGCTATGAACGTAATCAATTCAGTGCCAAACATTTCAATTAGAAGTGTTTGTCAATGTCTTCATCATGGTGCTGCAGGGTGGACAGGTTGATGGCTACTGTCTGGTGTACCAGCTGAACGTGTTGCTCTTCTGAGACCACAGGGCTGTTTGAAGCTGTTTCATAAATCAGGCACCTTGCACAGCGCCCGGCTGGATTCAGGAAGACGTTAGGCCCGCTCTTTGGGCTGTAGACTCTTCTAGGTTGACAGATTGATTGTGTTGACTGGCCCACAGTGACAGATGGGGAACTGTGGAAAATCCTCTCAAAAAAAACAAAAAAACAACGCCAACGTGATTTCTCCAGCTTTCAGGGGAAAAAAAGAGGATTAGATTTAGAAAGGAGGGATTATCGACATGCGCATTCTTAATCTGACCGAGTTTCACATAGATGGAGAATATTAGAAGAGTTCTCAGGACACAAGAGAGGGCCTCCCTATTTTTGATACATGAGTTTTCAAAAAGCATGCAGCATCATTTTAATGAGTTCTCTGTACTGTAACAGAGTCTTTTTAGTTGTATTTAATTGGTGATGCATATTTTAGAAAAAGATTTCGGGCGCCCAATTATTTTACCCCTGTTTTTTCTGCCCAGTTTGGTATGTCCAGTTATTTTTCCTCACTCGGCAATTCCTCACAACAGCTCAGGAGAACTAAAGGCCTTTAATCCCCACACCAAACCGGCTAACTCTTTACACCCAGGAGCTGAACAGTGGATGGCCCCTGGATGACAAAGGCCAGCCCTCCAGGTGTGTGGTTTGAGCTTACTGGGGACATGGCCAGTAGGGTCTGCTGTGCCGTGGTAATGTGACTCCCTAACCCAGGGGAGCATCAGAGCCAATGAAAGCCACTTGGCACAGCCAGGAAGTGAGCCTGCGCTCCCCTGACTGCATGACTCACCCAGCACAGTGGTGCCTGTGCTAATCTTTATTAAATATTGTTTCAGGGATATATTCGCCAGTTAGCAGATCAGTTTAATAATACTCAGTACTTAAAGACTGTCTGCTTTTAACCAATGTCTTTAATTTTATCCAACATTGCTCAATTAGATTCAGCCCTGTGAAGTGTGGTAAAGCACATTTAAAAGCATAGTAAATGCATAGTATAACCCTTGAAAGCATGTGGGGAAAATTGCAAAACTATCAGCAGAGAATGACAGTTGTGCGGAATTGTGTAATGTTTCTTTTGTGATTTGGATTACATTAGTGTCAATGGGATCTAGTTTGAGAATCAGAATATAGACCCACTCCAGTCTAATCAACATGACCGCGTTTCCAAACAGCATGCATGTGCACCAGTCTTATGTGCTACCAAAGCAGGGAGAAACCAAGGCAGCACCAAGGGTTCCTGTGTTGGGTCTTGTTTAGTTTTGAGTCCTGTGTTTGTAACGGGTTGTTCCTTGCAGGGGAAACCTGGGCTCCCTCCGCTTGCAGCTGAGACTCCGAGACGAGCGCGTCCTCCCCTCCAGTCACTACCGCCCCCTTACTGAGCTGCTGTGCCAGGCTGTGCGCACCAGCCTGAATGTGAGTGCCGGGGCCAGCCACCAGGGGGCCTCGTTAACCCCACACCGCTTTCCAGCTGTTGCTTTGCAGTGCTTGAGGCTAACAGGGCGTGTCTTGTCGTCTCCCAGGGCAACCAGCCGGACCTGCTCATGTTGATCGACGAAACCACCACGGCTGAGAGCCGACAGGAAGTGTCCACTAACCTGGTGAAGCTCTTCCTGGGGCACGGCTTAGCCAAGGAGTTCCTGGATGTTCTCTTCAAACTGGAGCTGGAGAAAACCAGTAAGCCAATCAGACTACCCCAGTGAGCCTCGTCTGCTTCTGCAAACTCTCTGACTAAAGCGGGCCTGTTTCCCTGCAGTGAACTGAACGCAGCATACTGTGCCTTGTATATTAAACACATCTTTAAAAAAGCATTATACAGTGCTTTGCACTACCATGCTGCGCAGTACCGAATACAGTTTTCAATCAGATACTTAAGTTATTTGCACATTGTGATGAAGCTCATGAAACCACATGGCTGTTGCACATGATGTTAAGCACACATCCACTGCTGCTTTTACTTGCATCTAGCACTCTGTAAATCTGCAGGGAGCTAATACACAGAAACTCAGAATCACAATCAGATGAAATAGTATTTTGGCAATAAAACTGCTTTAGATTTACCATTCTTTCCACGAATTAAGGCTGGGTTGTTTAATAATGAGCCGCAGTGCCACTGAGTCAGTGAGCGATTGCAGTGCAATATACTGTAAAACACAGAGCACTAATGCAGACCTGTCAGCTGCTCAGGGTTATAGGTTATGGATACAGAAAATGGTTGCTGAAGAAAGTAATGCCTCCTGCACTGTAACCAGACTCAGGGGCTTTATGCAAACATTCAGTTTGTAGGGAAAATATACCTATGTTGTAATGTATTAAATGCCATTCTATTTATAAATGTCAGGTACAAAATGAAGGCCACTCAAAATTAAGCTAAATCTCAGATGTGCGTACAGTTTAAACAAACCCCTGTTTTTTTGCCCAGTATTTTGACCCTAAGAGTAACCCATCTCCTTGTGGTGTCTATTGGAAGTTATATTTAAAATGGTGATCGCACTGACATGTGTATCTGTATCAGAACAGAAATGCACTAAAGCTTTGTGTTTGATCAGCTTTCTCCTTTAAATGTGTGTTTCTTTTTTATCCAGGTGAATCAAACACCTTATTTCGAAGCAATTCGTTAGCCTCAAAGTCCATGGAATCATTTTTAAAGGTAAGGAGATTGAACAACGGATGTAGCTGCTAGCCATTGACTCCCTCTCCATTTCTCTTAGAAGTCTTTATTAGTTATAACCCCAAAAAGCAGGTTCCCTAGTGATGTACCCTACATGACCACTTGATTAGGACCTGCCTGACATGCTTGGCATCGCCCTGGTGTTCCAGACCCCTCCCTGTCTCTGATTCCCCCCTCCCTCTCTCGTCCAGGTTACAGGAATGCAGTATCTGCACAGAGTTCTGTCCAGTCTCTGATTCCCCCCTCCCTCTCTCGTCCAGGTTACAGGAATGCAGTATCTGCACAGAGTTCTGTCCAGTCTCTGATTCGCCCCTCCCTCTCTCGTCCAGGTTACAGGAATGCAGTATCTGCACAGAGTTCTGTCCAGTCTCTGATTCCCCCCTCCCTCTCTCGTCCAGGTTACAGGAATGCAGTATCTGCACAGAGTTCTGGGGCCGACTGTGAACCGAGTCTTCGATGAGAAGAAGTATGTTGAGCTGGACCCCAGCAAAGTGGAGATCAAGGAGGCTGGGTGAGCAGGACAGCCAGCGCTACTGTGACCTCTGCTGGAAGAGGCTGGCATCACAGGCTGCGGTTTATCCTGTTGATCGAAACAGGGGCGGATCTGAATATCACCTTCCATTAAATCACTAAAGAAGGAGACTTTGTAAAAACTGACGTAAATATTGAAATGCTTACCTGAACAACAGTAAATGTTAAATTGTGGAATATTTTGGCTTGACTACACCACTGGCCACTTCTCCATATTAACAGACATGTTCAAATGAAAATACATGTTTGCTACATATGTGTTTCTTTCCAAACTGCACATGTCAGACCTATGTAGCTAGTGGAGTGATGGGATTAGTCTGTTCAGCACTTTAGAGAATCCAGAGCCGTTGTATCACGCAGCTGTTTGTCCCCCTGTGTGTGCAGCTGTACGGGGCTGCACCGGATTCAGACAGAGGCTGATGTGATTCAGCAGGGCACTCAGCACCTGCAGTCCTACCTGACCGAGCTGCTGCACTCCATCGTCAAGTCCGTGAGTCACTGCCCCCCCCTGCTGCGCGTGGCCTTCCGACAGCTGTGCCAGAGAGTGCAGGAGAGATTCCCAGAGAGGGAGTACCGGGTGAGAGCAGGAACCAGGACATCACACACTGAAAACAGACAGGTCTGAGAGTTCTTCAGAGATCACAGACTGAAAACAGACAGGTCTGAGAGCTCTTCAGAGATCACAGACTGAAAACAGACAGGTCTGAGAGCTCTTCAGAGATCACAGACTGAAAACAGACAGGTCTGAGAGCTCTTCAGAGGGAGCTGAGGGAACACAAAGCCACTTTGTGTCTTGGAACTTCAGGAGACTGCATGGCACACCAGGGGAAACTTGGGGTTTGATACAACACAGTTCAGGTTTCAAGCCACTTGTCCTGAAACAGTGGCTTTGTGTTTTGTCATGGTAGAAGTATGAAAAAATCAAGTCACAGTCACCGCTAAAAATAGACAATTTCAGCTAGAAATTCTGCATCGTCCATGTATCTGAGTAGAACTAGTGAAAATGCAAGGGAGTAAATAAGATGGAAGCTGAAGCTCCTTAAGTGTATTCACACCATATGTGCTGCAACAAAAAAAAAAATAACACGTAGTTTTGATACCATCCATTGGTAGGTGGTAGAGCATAGGCGAGTATGGCAGCTGCCAGGGAGCTATGTGTAGAAAGAGTGGGAAACTGGCTCTTAGCAAGCCAATGTACTGTGGGAATCATGTTAGGGTTGACTAGAACAAAAGAAAACTGTGATTAGAAACAAGGCTTCTGTTCTGATTTTGTTTTTACAGAAAGTGAAGTTCATTGCAGTGACCAGTTTCCTCTGCCTGCGCTTCTTCTCCCCTGCAATCATGTCTCCCAAACTCTTTCACCTCCGAGAGAAGCACCCCGACGCACGCACCAGCCGCACCCTGCTGCTCCTAGCCAAGGTACTGCTTTCCCTCCCTGTCTCATCCTCTCCCTCACTCTATCTCCCTCCCTCTCTCCCTCTCCATCCTCTCTCACTCCCTCTTCCTCTACCTTTCTGTCTCCTTTCTCCTCTGGCTCAGGGCTGTGTTCAGTGACAGGCTTGTTATTGTGGGGTGCTCCTGGCTCAGGGCTGTGTTGAGTGACAGGCTTGTTATTGTGGGGTGCTCCTGGCTCAGGGCTTTGTTGAATGACAGGCTTGTTATTGTGGGGTGCTGCTGGCTCAGGGCTGTGTTCAGTGACAGGCTTGTTATTGTGGGGTGCTCCTGGCTCAGGGCTGTGTTCAGTGACAGGCTTGTTATTGTGGGGTGCTCCTGGCTCAGGGCTGTGTTGAGTGACAGGCTTGTTGTTGTGCAGTGCTCCAGGTTCAGGACTGTTCTCTCCCCTCCAGGCAGTTCAGAGCATTGGGAACCTGGATACCCTAGCAGTGAGGTCCAAGGAGCCTTGGATGGGGCCCCTGCAGCCTGCCATCCAGCAAGGCATCGCCCAGCTCAAAGAGTTCATCACCCAACTCATCAGCGTCGAAGACAAGGAAGGTGAACCCCGCAGGGACTTTACTTTTACATACTGATTGACTTATTTATTTTAAAACTGTCCAAGTATGTTCGCTCTCCAGAGCTATTCCCCAGGGCTTAGGAGCTAGCAGCCTCTAGTGGACAAAGGCCAGCTGTGCAGGTGTCCCCTCAGAGCTCACTGGGCACCTGGCTGGTAGGGTTGTGCATCAGCAGTGTCTTCACTATGTGAGACGGATCACGATATGTATCACGATACAGTAAATTAAGGATGAAACATACGAATTACACAATTATTGTTATTTGTTTATTTAGCAGACGCCTTTATCCAAGGCGACTTACAGAGACTAGGGTGTGTGTGAACTGTGCATCAGCTGCAGAGTCACTTACAACAACGTCTCACCTGAAAGACAGAGCACAAGGAGGTTAAGGGCCTTGCTGAAGGACCTCCTGGTTACAAGCCCTTTTCTTTAACCACTGGACCACACAGCCTGTTTGTCCGTTTTGATAGTGGAGGTGTTCGGAATAAAACAGGTTTTGTTCAAATAAGATTCACAACCTGCTTTGCTTTTGCTTTTAGTAATCTTTACAATAAAATTAGAAATACTGTAAATAATAATAATAATAATAATAATAATAATACAATTTATACAATTAGTTTTTGGAAACAAATATTTTAGAAAACAGTATTTTTTTTATCAATGTTGCAAAAAATTCAGAATCTCACAGGTTTATAAAAAAGTGAGTTCTCTAAATGGCGATTCATTTCAAAGCAGATACTGTGAATGCTGCCCTCTCTGGCTGTTGCATGACCTCTTGTTTTACATGCTGTATAATTCAGGGATGCCGGCAGCTGTTTCAGTAATATAAGGGCTGGTAAGATGTACCTTGGCTCCAAAGTGTGTATACATTAGTATTCGCAGGACTGTAGGGGTGCAAGTGAAATGCACAAGGCCCTGGTAATGTTTTTAGTTCTCACAGATGCTTCAGCTAGTTTTGAATGATTTAGTCTCTCCAGTATAGGTTATACATAGTGAGTCGACGTTATCATACCTGCATTGGCTCTGATCTGACGCTGCCGTCTTCAGCTGTGATGGCGATTTTGATGAAGATGATCCTAAACGAATGTGCCATCGCTCTGATGGGGTCGTTCAGAATGAGATGTGTTGTATTCCCTGAGTTCCTATACTTGATTCACTCCTCATAGTTTAGGGTAAGTCCTTGAAGCGAAAAAGATCCATTCAGACCACACTGTTGATTTTAAACATGCCGGCACACAGGTCGACTTTCGCTGTGTTGCTTCTATCATTAAATGAACCGTGATGCTCTCCAATAACTTCTCTGCTAATCTCCCCGGGTCACCTCCAGGGTGCTTTATCCATGGGGATTGAAAATCTGGGGTGAGTACGTACTATACATTTTATTCTGTGACTTTCAATACAGGCACTAAAACTAAACCTAAGCGTGACCATCACTCTGTGCAGACCACCGTTATTCTGGGTTTTTTTGTATTTCTTTGCATGTAGCCTCAGCTTTAACTTAAAAAAATAATAATCGTATTGTGAAGAATATCCCGGGTCCCTGTGCGAATCGAATCGTTTTCCCCCCGTCACATTCTTATATGTCTTTTCTCTAAGTACACCTGGTACACCAGAGTGTAACCGCTAACCTGTCCCCCTGAAACACTGCCCCAGTGGATGTAAGAAATGCTTCAGAAAGACATTGCGCTTTGAAAAAATGTTTCCTACATCTGTTGGGGAGTGTTGCAGGAGGACAGGTTCATGGTTACACATGGTGTTGAGAGTGTTTGAAATCTCTTTTGACAATCCTTAAAAAGCCCCTACAATGTGGTGACTGAAACAGAAAATGATTTACAAAGGGAGTCGAAACAAGACGAAGAGTATGTTGGTTAAAATAACAGATATTTAAGAATGATTAAGTAATCCAGAAATGATAGTTATATAAAACAGATAGAAGCAGAACAATGTGACAGGTTTCTGTGAGTTTATAATCTTTCAGCTCGAACAGCAGATGACAATGTAGAAAGACCTGAATTGCTTCAATTGTGAATTACCATGGCAACAGTAAGAAGCCATTGTCAGAAAAGATCCTGCATTCCTCGCACATATTTCCTTCCCTCGGGTTTCCAACCAGAATATTCAGGTCTGTCTCTGGCCTCTGGCCACCTTTGTTTCTGGAAAATAGAAAATATGTGTGAGAATGCAACTCTACTCCAGTTATTCAGCACAGTAACTATCTATAAAAACACTGGAGGCTATGTCCTAATACTAAGACAAATGTTTCGACTTGAAGTCTCTCTCAATATCTTCATGTTTTTTAGAGCATTTTACAGCACTGGGGAATCACCCTGGATTGTATCAACCAGCTATCTGTGGTTATCCTGGGATTGGTATAGGCATAGAATGACATGTTGAGTGGAGTTCTCATTCTTATACTACTAGAGCGCTCTGCAGTGTTGAGTGGAGTTCTCTTTCCAATACTACTTGAGCGCTCTGCTGTGTTGAGTGGAGTGTTTAATAGCTGTCTGAAGCAGAGTCCTAGCTGCCCGGTGTTTTTTGCAGACTAACAGCTCTGAATCCCGTGCTCCTCTGGTTTCTACACGGCAGTCTTTAGTGACCTGTAGTGACACCAAGCACTAGCACACAATCCTCACCTATCCCACCACCTTTACTCCAGCCTCCTGAGTCTCCCCTAGTTTAACTGAGGCAACATGGTCCCTTTTAGCACCCAGAGTTCCACCCTGCAATCAGCCTAGTGTAAGAGGGCAGAGGCGGGGCATGAACCGGCGATCCCGTGCCCTGCAAGCAAGGGTCTTAACCACAATGCAAAAGAGCCAGGCTCATCTACACACCGATGGGACAGGGGACAAGGGACAGGGGACAGGACAGATGCCCGAAATGGTGGCTCATTGAAGTTTTAGCGCTCTGAGAACTCATGCTGCCTTTCTTTACTAAGAGGGCAGACACTAGTGTTTCACAATCCTGCAGATCTTGGTAGGGAACACCCTCCCCCCAGCTAGTTCAGCTACCCCTAGTGTCAGGAGGTCGAATTTCAGTCAGGAGACTCCTGTACCCATCACATACTGTAATGGGCTTCTCCGTTTCAGAGCTGGGTGAGGAGAGGCTCAGTCTGCAGCCAGCCGGCACACTCAAAGAGGGGTTCCTCTTCCTTCACAAGACCAGAGACAAGTGCATGCTCATGGCATCGCCCTTCAAGAAATACCACGTCACCCTGCGCAGCAACATCCTGTCCTACGCCAAGACCCCCAACTCCAAGGTGAGGCCAGACCGGGTTTATAGACCGCAGCCTGCTTTCATTAACCCTTTTATTAATCCAAACATACTGCCCACCATTTTTGAGGAAAAGTTCTATTTAGTCTCAATAAATCAATAAATGTTGGAAATAATGACCACTTTTTCTGGCTGTTGATCATACACATTCTTGAAATTGCGTAAGTGCTTTTGCTTTTTGCCATAAAGATTGTTTGTTAAATGACCAGAAGTTGTCATGCTTTCTTGAATGATCTTATATTAAGTGTAATACCTTTGCCTGTGACTGTATTGGAGACCATATTAAGGGTTGTTAGTTTCCATTTAAATTTAGTATGAAAGAGTAAGTAGAGATCTTCTAAAAAATATAGCGTTAGACATCCCCATGTGTTTCTACAACTGTTTAAATAATATGCCTCTAATTCTTCTTTTCATTTAACATCCTGACAACTTTTTACACTTACAACTTTAAAGTCTGTTTTAGAGCTCTTTTCAAATTGCCCGCTCTAGTGCACTGATAGTGTCAGGATTATTGCCCACATGGTCAGACAGGTAACACAGCAGTAACGATCCGCGATGTGGTACAGAACAGAAAAGCCAGAGCACTTGTTCTTATGTTTTTTGTTTTTTTTCTCAAACCCCAGTGCACTAGAGCAGACATTTTGAAAAGAGCTTTAAAATGATACGTTTAAAAAGTTGTCACAATGTTAATAACGGAAAAAAAAAATAAAGGTACTCTGTATTTTTCACAACCCCGCTGCTTACTCTTTAAACACATTAAAATTTTAACATATTGAGAATGTTTGTAACCGAATTGAAAAGTCATCATTGGAATCACTTTTTATAAAGATTTGGGGAAGATATATTATCTACATGTTGATATGCATCGAAACAGTAAAATTATATTTTCTTTTTTTCAATATATATTGAATAGATCACAGCTTGTATCTATTGATTGGAATATTTCCTTCTTGATAAAATGTGGCATATTGTTATTTGTTTAAAAGTTTTCAGTGCTAGCAGCTGTGAGTCACTGTGTGACTCTGTGCCTGTCTGCACTGTCAGCCAGTGTGTGAGTGTGTGACTCTGTGCCTGTCTGCACTGTCAGCCAGTGTGTGAGTGTGTGACTTGTGTCTGTCTGCACTGTGAACCAGTGTGTGTCTGTGTGTCTGTCTCCACTGTCAGCCAGTGTGTGAGTGTGTGTCTGTGTGTCTGTCTGCACTGTCAGCCAGTGTGTGAGTGTGTGTCTTTGTATCTGTCTGCACTTTGGGACAGGGTGTATGTGAGTCTGTGTGTCTGCCTGCGCTGTGAGTCGGTGTGTGACTCTGTGTCTGTATATCTGTCTGCACTGTGAGCGAGGCTGTGACTATGTGTCTGTGTGTCTGTCTGCAGTGTGAGCCGGTGTGTGTCTGTGTGTCTGTCTGCAATGTGAGCCAGGCTGTGACTCTATGTGTCTGTGTGTCTGTCTGCACTGTGAGCCAGGCTGTGACTCTGTGTGTCTGTGTGTCTATCTGCACTGTGAGCCAGGCTGTGACTCTATGTGTCTGTGTGTCTGTCTGCACTGTGAGCCAGGCTGTGACTCTATGTGTCTGCGCGTCTGTCTGCACTGTGAGCCAGGCTGTGACTCTATGTGTCTGTCTGCACTGTGAGCCAGGCTGTGACTATGTGTCTGTGTGTCTGTCTGCACTGTGAGCCAGTGTGTGTCTGCGTGTCTGTCTGCACTGTGAGCCAGGGTGTGACTCTGTGTGTCTGTGTGTCTATCTGCACTGTGAGCCAGGCAGTGACTCTATGTGTCTGTCTGCACTGTGAGCCAGGCTGTGACTCTATGTGTCTGTCTGCACTGTGAGCCAGACTGTGACTTTATGTGTCTGCCTGTCTGCAGAAGAGCTCGTTCATCTCTCTGCAGAAGGTCCAAGCTGTGGAGAAGGTGGAGGAGAAGAGCTTTGGCAGCTCCCACGTCATGCAGATCATTTGGAGCGAGGAGATGGAGCAGCTTGAAATCCTCTACCTGCAGTGCAAGGTGAGGAGGGCTGGCGACAATCCCGCTAAATCTCATCTAACATGTATTGCCATCCCTTTGTAGAGCGCTCGTTTTCCGATGTGAAAAAAGCACATTATTTGAAACGTGGTTTTTGATGGTATTTTTAATGTACTTTTGAAGTATCTGCAAAGACTGATCAATACATTTTCTTTACTATCAGCTTCAAATAAATTACCATTAAAAATCAAATTCGCCTTTACCATAATGTGTGCGTGTTTCAGTAAGGAATGTGTGGGACCCGTGAAATGATGGCAATGCATAGTAAGATTCACTGGAATTATATTGTTATCTTTACAAGGAAATTAGTTTGAGGTCTGCAAATGAGAACACACAACACCAGTTGTTATGTTGGTAAGTTTCCGTTTATTGATTCCACTATTCAAAAATTAGACACAACAATGTAGCAGCGAGTTGTAAACAGGAATTGGATAAAGATCAGTGCCTCCTCTTCTGGGAGACAGCTCAGGTACAGAGAGGGTCTGTCATCAGGACAGGATTCGGGTGCCTGTCTTATATATCTTACCTAAACGTGTGTGTGTGAAGCTAAACCCTGTTTTTGCAAGCTTCAGTGTTCCAACCAAGCTCAGTGAAGTCCCCATACCCACTCAGCAACTTGTCTTGAGGAGAGAAACCTCTCTGTTGATAACATAAGATCTTGCAGCTGTGCTCAGCACAGTGTGTTTCGTGATGTTTGTTTAACCTTCACTAACCCTACCCTTTCAAAATGTTTAACTAACATTCTTTCAATTGGAATAAGCTGAAAAAATGTTTCATTTAAGTACCATATTACAGTAGCTAGATCTCTCAGGAAAATAAACCCAGTACCCCTTCCTTCTGAAAAGAGAGGAACATTTTTCTGTGCAGTAGAGCGGGTGTTATTTATCTTAGATGTTATAGTGTTATAGTATTGAATATGAAGATGGTAATTGTGGCCTCAAGAGGTGTTGTCAAGCCGCTGCATGTTTCATAATGTATAAATATTCATTCTACGTGCTGCTCCATACCAGTACAAGCCAGGTTGCATCAGTCACTGAGGCTGTGGCACCCAGTAATGTTTACAATGTCTTATTGTTTTTTCATGTTGTTAGAGTGTGAATGAGCTGAATCAGTGGCTCTCTGCTTTGCGCAAGTCCTGCATCCACAACACAGAGACCCTCAATTCATATCACCCAGGCGTCTTCAAAGGAGACAAGTGGAGCTGCTGCCACCAAAAGGAGAAAACAGGTACTGCACAACTCAATCCTGACCGGAACACCCCCCGTCTGCCTGCCTGCCTTCCTGTCTGCTTCCCTGTCTGTCTGCCTGCCTGCCTGCCTCCTTGCCTGTTTGCCTGTTTGCCTTCCTGTCTGTCTATTTGTCTGCCTGTCTGTCTGTCTGTCTGCCTGCCTGTCTGTCTTTTTCTCTGCTTAGTCGTTTATTAGGATTTTCCTAGCATTAAGGCTCGACCTTTTCTAACTCCGAACACTAGGGGGCACATAATTCCTGAGTAAGCAGGAAAGCAGAGCGAGAGAGAGCTCTAGTTTTAGGAGAAGCAAATGGAAGCGGAGACGCTGTTATCGTCTAAGAAAAAGAACAGAAAAGCAATGACTAGCGAAATGACTGGATACAGGCTGGTCTCTACCTGCTGCTGTGCTTACCGGTCGTGAGCAAGCTGAGAGAATCTCTGTTTAACTCGGAGGTTTCGAATGAAAAGTGTGCTACGAAGTTGGACCCTGCAAGTAAACAAATAAATGACATCTCTTAACTTTACACACCAGTGTGCTTATTTACTCACCCAAGGTGTAACACAGTATGTGTATGTATGTTCGCTTTTTATCAGTAACAGTAAACATGTGTTTGAGTTCTTGCTGGCCACCAGCGAAACAGCAGTTGCTGGATGTTCTGGAGGATCCCAGCAGTCACCACTGTGCGTTGAATATCTGTGTGAGGAGAGCCCATTCCCTTACTGTAAGCCTGTGTTATGTCTCTCAGCTGCAGGTTGTGATAAAACCCGACATGGAGTGACCCTGCAGGAGTGGAATGACCCCCTGGACCCGGATCTGGAGTCCCAGTTAATTTTCAGACACCTGCTGGGAGTCAGGGAGGCAATGAGGTAAGACATAAAAAAGGAGGGAAAAACCAGTGCTGTTTTATAACTTTGGTAATGTCCTGCTTGTGGTGCAGATATGTCCAGCCGACACACACCACTGTTAACATTCGATCAGCCCTTAATGAAAAAGTATCTGTGTACTGCAGATTGGGATGAAACCTGGTGTTAAACACTTGCATGGGGAGTGTCAGATTGTGAGGAGATACGAAGGTGTCTCTGCCTGTACATCCGTCCGTCTGTCACATTTACCTTTTCACAGCATACTTAATGTCATCCAGGTCTTAACTAGCGCTTTTACAATGTCCATTAAACTATCCATTGCCATTGCTCTATACTACTGTGTACATTGTGTTTATATAGTGCATGCCCTGGTCATCGTACTGATAGCTCTGTTCTGAATTCACAGCCATGGCCAGAGAGCAATGTTACTGACATTCATTCCTATCTCTTTATTTAGGGACAAATACCTGGAAGTGGTGAAGCTGGAGAAAGATAAAGATTCATTCCAGAGCCATAAACAAGGTAGCCTGGACTGTACAGCTCCCTTCTAAAAGTTTCCCACAGTAAATCTGCATTGTAATAGTGCAGTTTCCCCTCATGCTTGTTATCCATCCTTACGCATTTACGTTGGTTTGCCATGTTTAATATGCTTTACCATGCCTCTCTGAGATTTACAGTGCTTACCTATACTTTATCATGCTTTCACAATGCATTATTACACTGTGCTGTGCTTTTACCTTGGGAAAAGACCTATAATCACTTAAGGGCTTGTGAATGAACCAGCAGCGCCCCCTAGCCTCCCTCAAGTTCTATAAGTAAGACTGTATTTTTTTCAGTTATCAGGGAGTTTATGATTTCAGTGAAATGTACCCATTGCAGTGTAATATGAAGTATTCCATGAAATTTCCATTTCCAAAAGAATAGTGTAAATATACATATTTGTATCACTTAAAAATAAATACAGCAAACATTTGCCTTATTGACACACTGCCTGTTACACTGCATTTAATAACCTGGCAGTCGGTTGGGTTTGATTCTGGTAAATGATTGAACACACACTGCATAGAGCTGCATGTCTTCAAAGCAAAACACCACCTGCATTAAAGATCTAAATATTTCGGCTAAAGATCGCTCTGTCCCATACAAGAAGGGGCCGTTTCATGTGTCTGTTATTTTTACATTTATTTATGTTTTTATTTTATTTGACAATTTTTTTCTGCTTCAATAAATATTATGTTTAATTGTGAAATAGCTATGGAGTACTATTTTTAGACCCTGAAATAAACCAATTGCTTACTGTGAACAAAATCCAGCCTTCCCTATGATGCATTCCACTGTAGCAGCTGTGTCTCCACAACCCTGTATTGCTCCTCTTTGCAGATTCAGAGCTGAAGGACACAGTAAGCAGGCTCTTCCAGCTTCTTCAAGACATGCAAGATTTTCACAAAGACCTGGAGCGCTCGGAGAAACAGAAAAATACAAACTGCCTCCTGGAATTGCAGACGTAAACCACAGCAAGCCTTTGTTTTGTTTGTGGTTTTTCAAGGCATTATTTTAAACACCTAAAGACCTCCATTTTGTGCCATGAGGACCATTGGCACAATTAAACCTGTCCTTGTTTGAATAGAAATACCACAGATAAACCAGTAGGTCCACATGGGAGATTGTGCCAAAAAGCTTCCCCCAGGCCTCTGAATGGGGATCATGTCTTGGATCACAGGAAGGACTGGGATATATGAAGAAGGAAGAAATGGAAAATACATGACTTGCTTGTGGGTTGTTATGAGTAAATATAATAGACACCAAAAATGACTATATATGTATATCAAACCTCTAGATAGTCAATGAATGTTATTGTATTGCACTGTTTTCTGAGTCTGTAAATCAATACTAGTGTAGTGGCTTCGGGGGTCACGTTTTCTTGTTCTTGGAGCAGCTCAGGTGGTCCAGTGGTATAAGCTGAGGAAGGGCAGCTTCGAAAACTTGAGTTCAAATCTCAAATATTTAGTTTACCTCTTGTGCTTACACAACTGCACATTTTTTAATAATCTTTGTGTGTATGGTTCATAGTGTTTATAGAAAGAAAATTAACCAGAAAAGCAGAATAACTGCAAATGAAGGGGGGGGAGAGGGGTGGCAAAGTTTAGGATGGTCCACTTTGCAAATAAAGAGCTGCACTGCTTTGTATAATCCTTCAGCAGCTCCCCTGAGAGTATGCATGTTATCTTTCCCCATGTGAGGATGGGGTTGTCTGCTTCCAAACAAACACAATGAGGCCTCTTGCCAATATGGGTTGCAAAGGAGTGTCTGCCTCGACACTGGCAAGAAAGGGGCCACCCTAACACAAGACAAATCCATATTGTAATGGAGCTCCTCCTAGTGGCTGATGAGTTAATAACACTGACAGCAGCTTAAGACACGCACTTCCCTCTCAGATACAGAGCTTGCTCTTTAGTTGACTAGTCAAGTGCATCGTCTTTGATTGGTGATGTTGCCTCTCAGTTCAATTCAAAGGGCTGAGATGCAGAGCCATGACATTAGAGATGAGAGAAACCAGATTTAGTTTGTATCTCTTCAATTCTGTATTCACAATTCCATTTAGAAGAGGAATTTGGGTGCACCAGTATACAAAAAAGGGTATATTACCTGTAAATATTAATAATATATCTTTTTTAGACACTATTATCTGCTTGAAAAGCCAGGAAAATGTTGCTCAATAGTATCATAGCAATTCTAGGAGCTCAATAGCCACTGATGTATTCATGTCTGTTAATACAGGCATGTTAGTCAGTAGCGTTGCACTAACACTGCAGTTCATCCAGATTAAAAGGCAGAGGGCCTTATGCTGAAGCAAAAGCGCATTTTCAGATAGCAAAAAACAATGTTGTCACAATGAGACTAAATGCTGAAGGCAGTGCTGGAGCTGCACTGAGCTGCTGGTTGTTCTACAGCATTGTGTTTTGAAAACGCTCTCGTGAATGGCTTCCATCAAACACCTCACTTTTCTTCTATCCTCATGTAGAAGTTTTTATAACATTGGATTTTTCCATTCTCAAACTAAAAGCATTCAGCAGCATGTGTTTGTGTTTCGTTATACAATGTCAATTTCTATGTATTGTCTAATGTAGTTTTGTTGCTATATGTCTTGTTGCACTACTTTTGTTTGTAATATGTACTTAAGTACATACAGTGCCGGCTCACATTCTAGCAACAACAAATGATTTACAGCAAGACCAGGGGGTGGGGATTGTAGTGCCCGTGTTTCCACACTCAGAACCCTTACTAAATACCCTGGAATCTCTGAATAGATCATCGTCTCCCCTTTAAACATGTGCTAAATATTTTAATGAGCAAGACATCTCACAAGTGGAATGGTCCCCAGAAATGTTCTCCATTTCCTATGAAAGCAGCACAGCTGGGGATGTGGAGTTCGTTGCTGGATAACTTCACTCAGACTGCTTGTTCACAAAATATCCTGGTATCCCTGAATAGAAAATCATCTCCTCTTAAAAGTATGCAAGATAATTTAATGAACCAGTACTATACAGTGTGTGTGTGTGTGTGTGTGTATATATATATATATACACACACACACACACACGCACACGCACACACACACACTTAATATGTGCATGTGTGCTTTTGCACTTACAGCAGAACGATGCCCAGAACGTCATTCAGACTAGCTCGTTTTGTTTGAATACAGCCCAACAAGTTTTTAAAATAATCTATTGAGGCTATACCATCACTTTAGAAGGGGGCTCCAATCAGACAGCAGAAAAGCACAAGGGTATTAAAATGGCGAGTTATGATTGGTCGCTAGTCGTGTAGCCCACTGCATTTGAATGCTTGAGATTTCATGGCGTCAAATCACAGCCTAGTTTCCACAGTCACAGTAGTTTGCTGTGTTTTCTCAGGCACCAATGTGTTTTGAGAATTCTGTTGGCAGTGGTCATTAACCCTATATGGTTAGCAAGGTATATAAACGTATAAACTGCTTGCAAGTAATTTTATATGCGCTACCAATAAATAAGTTCATATCACATGTGGTGCATGCTTTGTTTTTTTTTTTTCAGATCCTATATTGTTGTTCTGGTACTGTTGTCTACTGGCAGCAGTGATGCAGTCGAACTTGTATAACAGGCAAGCTATGTTACATGACACAGCTTCTGCACAACTGTGTGATTCAGCAGTCCTCTTGATGCAATGAAAAGAGCATTAGGAACGTCTTCTATTACAAACTTCTTTAAGAAGGCTAAAATGAAGACGACAGCAACAGTGCTTTGACAACGACTGTGGACACAAACACAAACGCAGCCACTGCCACCCAGACACATAAAGCAAAGCATTCAGACAAGATAGAGAAAGTCACTTTGTGGAAATACTATAATGCAAGAGCTATTATATGAGTTACTAGAAGTCCACTGTATTGTACAAATACAACTTGAATTGAATAATAATTCTTGTTTAAGAAAAGCTATATTTTAGCGGTGTTCCGATACCTTCAGATTTAGGACACCTCTGCAAACCAGCAGTGTTCAGTTTTGAAAGTATTGCTCCAAGTTCATGGTCCATGTTATGAAAGAACAGGCTTCCACTGTTGTCAGGACCACGTGCTCCGCAGAGAGTTCTAGTCACACTCCAGTGCCGGGGCTTGTCTCTCTCTGCCCCCAGTCCTAGGTTTCAGAACTTCCCTTGAAATGACTTGGAGACAAGAGTATGAACACAGAGCACACATATCACAGCATGAATGAGTCACACCTCAGTCTCTAGGGTTACCAAGAAGAGTTGTTCATGAAGCTATTCGGAAAGTAGGAGCTAGGTAGCAGTCTGCTAAACCCAATTTTAAAAAATGTAAATAAATAAATGTAAGAAAATAACAAATGAATCCTCTAATCATATAGTCTTGCCGGGTGGATTTCTACTAAACTTCACTGTTCTTAAAATACTGCTTTTTGAAATGGGTAAAAATGAGCCAGCTTGCCAGCTAGCAGTCTGAGAGCTTGCAGTGCTTTGTGAAACTGGCCCCTGGACTGAGTGCAGGAATGATGTGAGTGTCAAGCCCTGCAATGCATTCTGGTACTTGTAGTTTTGCAGCTCTCAAGGTAAGAGGCACCTGAATAGGATGTGAGTTTAAAAAAAGAAAAGCAGCCCAGTGAACCTGGAGCCACATGCTGACAACTTGTTCATCAGACTGACGCCAGACTCAGACTCGGAGCGATTGAGATTCCCCTCAGAGCTCTGTGAGTGCAGCTCCTGCCAACCCAACACATAATCACGTCATGTGGATAAGAGGTGAGCGGAGCTGTGTAACAGGGCAAGGCTGAGCGCCCCCCGGCGACCCTGCGCCCCACAAGCAGCCCTCTTAACCACAGTGCAAAACAGCCGGATCGTCTGCATTAGTGCTTATAGAGCTTTGAACCTCCTCTCATCACCGACAGGGGACAGGACAGAATCCTTAACAGCAGCGTATCACACAACCCGTTACAGCTGCAACTGGTAAGATCATCTTACAAATGGTAGATGCATGGATTACAATGGTAGTTCCATGGTAATGCATTGATTACAATAGTAGTTCCATGGTAATGCATGGATTACAATAGTAGTTCCATGGTAATACATGGATTACAATAGTAGTTCCATGGTAATGCATGGCATTTTCATGGTATAGGATGGTAACACTGGGGTACAAGAATTGAGTATATTTGGGAACCATGGTATTGCTACTGGACAGTATATAAATACCATTGTACAGCACTGGATAAGAGAAGTTCAGATCACAGGTAGTGTGGTACAGCAGAGGGTTACAACATTAAAGGATTGTAATGGTGGTGTAGATATTTGACAGAAGTTATTGTATTATTGACAGTATTGGTTGTACTCAAATGGTACAGTAATGTGTGTATCCTAATGTTAATATAATAAAGTATAATTTGTATGACACATATTATATTAAACAAACACAAATAAAAAATTACATTGCTTTTTTTTTTTTTTAACAATGCCTTACAATCCTCAGTTTAGTACTTTTTACATGGGAACAATAAAATCGTGTCTTGTTTAATTTCGCCACTTTTACTGTTTCATCTTATACAGAAGTGACTCCCAATATTGTACAATATATCCAGAAGCGTCCCAATATTTTGCATTATGTATTTATATGGCTCACCCAATTTATGTACAATACCGCTGTTTTGACTCCCAATATACTGTACAATACTGGATAAGAGCATGGATTACAATGGTAGTTCCATGGTAATGCATGGCATTTTCATGGTATAGGATGGTAACACTGGGGTACAAGAATTGAGTATATTTGGGAACCATGGTATTGCTACTGGACAGTATATAAATACCATTGTACAGCACTGGATAAGAGAAGTTCAGATCACAGGTAGTGTGGTACAGCAGAGGGTTACAACATTAAAGGATTGTAATGGTGGTGTAGATATTTGACAGAAGTTATTGTATTATTGACAGTATTGGTTGTACTCAAATTGTGTGTATCCTAATGTTAATATAATAAAGTATAATTTGTATGACACATATTATATTAAACAAACACAAATAAAAAATTACATTGCTTTTTTTTTTTTTTAACAATGCCTTACAATCCTCAGTTTAGTACTTTTTACATGGGAACAATAAAATCGTGTCTTGTTTAATTTAGCCACTTTTACGTTTCATCTTTACAGGGCTTTTTGAATATAATGCGTCCCTTTTTGCATTATGTATTTATATGGCTCACCTCTTTATTTAATTTGGCTGTTTTGTACAAGTGAAATGTTTTGAACCAATATACTGGTCTCCAGAAGTGACTCCCAATATACTGTACAATACCGCTATCCAGAAGTGACTCCCAATATACTGTACAATACCGCTATCCAGAAGTGACTCCCAATATACTGTACAATACCGCTATCCAGAAGTGACTCCCAATATACTGTACAATACCGCTATCCAGAAGTGACTCCCAATATACTGTACAATACCGCTATCCAGAAGTGACTCCCAATATACTGTACAATACCGCTATCCAGAAGTGACTCCCAATATACTGTACAATACCGCTATCCAGAAGTGACTCCCAATATACTGTACAATACCGCTATCCAGAAGTGACTCCCAATATACTGTACAATACCGCTATCCAGAAGTGACTCCCAATATACTGTACAATACCGCTATCCAGAAGTGACTCCCAATATACTGTGTACAATACCGCCATCCAGAAGTGACTCCCAATATACTGTACAATACCGCTATCCAGAAGTGACTCCCAATATACTGTACAATACCGCTATCCAGAAGTGACTCCCAATATACTGTACAATACCGCTATCCAGAAGTGACTCCCAATATACTGTACAATACCGCTATCCAGAAGTGACTCCCAATATACTGTATCCAGAAGTGACTCCCAATATACCGCTATCCAGAAGTGACTCCCAATATACTGTACAATACAATATACTGTACAATACCGCTATCCAGAAGTGACTCCCAATATACTGTACAATACCGCTATCCAGAAGTGACTCCCAATATACTGTACAATACCGCTATCCAGAAGTGACTCCCAATATACTGTACAATACCGCTATCCAGAAGTGACTCCCAATATACTGTACAATACCGCTATCCAGAAGTGACTCCCAATATACTGTACAATACCGCTATCCAGAAGTGACTCCCAATATACTGTACAATACCGCTATCCAGAAGTGACTCCCAATATACTGTACAATACCGCTATCCAGAAGTGACTCCCAATATACTGTACAATACCGCTATCCAGAAGTGACTCCCAATATACTGTACAATACCGCTATCCAGAAGTGACTCCCAATATACTGTGCTATACAGCTTTAGGTCACGTGTTGTGCTTAGCACTTTTATTTTGAAAGTGGGCAGTTTTTGAGCGCTGTATTGAACCAATGAAAGACCTCTATGCAATCCGACGCCAGGAAGTGGGCGTGTCTAGGCGGCATGTTGTCGGAGCGGCGCACACTCGCTTGTTTGTTGGTATAAAGAGGTTGGAAGAGGTTGTCTAAATCTTATTAAAAAAAAAAAAACATGAACGCACCTCCAGCCTTCGAGTCCTTCCTGTTATTTGAAGGAGAGAAAAAGTGAGTATCTCTTAACTGTGTGTGGATACTGCGCACGACTGGGAACAGGGGGCCGTTTTAAATGACCGCAGTGCTAGAAGTCTTTCTGGGGTTTCCTATTACCAGTACAAACTCCACTGCCAGTAAGAAGCCCCCACAAAACACTGCTGCCAGGACTGTAACACAGTTTACAGAAAGTGAGATGGATGGGTATATTTAAATTCGTTTTGTGCAGCAGTAAAATCTGGTAATTATATAGACTCTTGTTTTAAAATGTGCGTATTTAGATATTTTTGCCCTATCGTGGTGTTGAAACACGTAATTTATATGACTTTATGTCGTTGCATAACATGGCAGTAGACCATTGAAGAAGTAACCATCGGATTTGACGAGTTATTTTTCAAGACGTTTTAAGTATAAATATAAAATATGCATTGAAGAGAGCGCAGCTACATTGTCACATTTTGATTGACACAATCTGGCAAGTGTAGCCTAAGCTCTGATGACAACGTTTGCTGTTTGTGTCGCTAACTACTGTGGTGCTGTGCTGAAGAATTGTGTCATTTGCCTGTTTAATTAATTCCCTGTATGTGCAGTTGAATGTACGGATATCTCAGCTGCTGTACGGCACTGTGGATTTAAAACCTGAACTGAACCTTCACCTTGCTCTACAGCGAACATATCTTCTGCAACAGAAGGGTCTTGAGCACTTTAACACGTTAAGTGCTGTTGTTCTCATTGTTGGCATCTACTTCTTATTTAAATGTTCTCTTTAACTATGTTTTTATGAAACTTACTCTAGTTTTGTTAACCCAAAAGTTGTCTAAATGTAACTTCTGTAAATCTAGCCCTTCAGATGCTTTTATGACACGTCAATACAAAATTTGAAACCAAAGCCTAAAAATGGCACATCATTTGGTTTTTTCCTCCCCACTGCGATAATGAAGCTCCTTTGTCTGTGTGTTGAGCTTCATACCCGGCGTGAAATTTCACTGGTCGGATTACAGGCACATCTAACTAGACAGTTTATAGCCAAAAACAAAGGATTTTTAAAAAAAGTTCTGTGAAGAAATATTGATTTATCAAATTACATAAATACAGCTTTGTGTTGTGATTTTTATTTTTCAAAGAAAACTGAATTTGGTATATAATGGCTATCGCCAGTTTGGGCTGGCTTCATTCAGGGGGTAATTTTATTGTCATTGTGGGAGTTAAACTTCACAATACATTGCATCTGGTAACACTGGCATCTTAACACAACAATCCTGTATTTCCATTTAGAATCACCATAACCAAGGATACGAAAGTACCCAATGCCTGCTTATTCACGCTTAACAAGGAAGACCACACGCTTGGAAACATCATCCGCTCGTGAGTATGTGTTCAGCTAGCGCTAGCTTGCAGGACTGTGGACTGGGAGCGAGGGGGGTGACAATCCATTCCAGGTCAGCTGCATTGCAGCGTAAAGCTGCACTGTGGTCACGATTTCTTCATTTAAAAAAAGTTTGTTGTGGAGTTTGAGAAGCTGCCCTGCTAAAACCTTAGAAAAAAAAAAACATCATGCATTATAAAATTGGTACATAGATAGGAAACTTAACATGGGACAATTCTACACACAGTGACTGAAGGGGATCTACTGTGACTAAGGGGGTCGTAAAGAACCACCACACTTAATCACAACTGTTAAGACCACTGGTCTATAATTGCCAGTCTCACATACGAGATAATGCAGTCTACATCTACTATGTTTGCTAAAACCTGGATTTCTTTCAAATCTACACATTTGAGACTTGTATAGTAAATGGATGCATATTGTGTGGACAGTTTGTAGAGTGAGAGAGAGAATTTTACAATACTTTGTATTGAAACGGCTGTGTTTTTCTCTCAGCCAGTTGCTGAAGGATCCTCAGGTCCTGTTTGCCGGGTATAAGGTGCCCCATCCTCTGGAACACAAGATTGTGATCCGGGTGCAGACCACTCCGGACTACAGCCCTCAGGAGGCCTTTACCAACGCCATCACAGATCTGA